>NC_068359.1:26490167-26739994 GCF_020536995.1 Dreissena polymorpha | reverse complement strand
TGCGCGTTTCGCATCTGAATAAAGTGTTAGCATCAAAAATAAGCAAAGTTCAAATTTTACAAATTTGCAATTTTTCAATTTTGATTGAATTTGCATGTCTGGGACTGTACAAATAGATTGTTTTGTGTGTAGCAATGAATGCAACTCAATGGCAGCTCGAAAAGCTCGATACATTGCTCTTATTAGCATTTTAATACAAAAATTGCAAATTTGTAAAATTTGAAATTTCCATGTTTGGACGTTTATTATGTGTGTTTTCGCATCAAAATAAAGGGGGTTACCATCACAATCGATACATCGCTCTTATAGCATCCTATAACAAAAGTTGCAAATTTGTAAATTTGAAATTTCCATGTTTTTGACGTTTATTGTATGCGTTTCGCATCTGAATGTAGTTTAGCATCAAAAAGAAGCAAAGTTCAAATTTTACAAATTTGTAATTTTTCAATTTTTGATTAATGTGCATGTCTGGGACTGTACAAATATGATTGTTTTGTGTGTAGCAATGAATGCAACTCAATGACAGCTCGAAAAGCTCGATACATTGCTCTTATAGCATCGTAATACAAAAATTGCAAATTTGTAAAATTTGAAATTTCCATGTTTTTGACGTTTATTATGTGTGTTTTCGCATCAGAATAAAGGGGTTTACCATCACAATCGATACATCGCTCTTCTAGCATCCTAAAACAAAAGTTTCAAATTTGTAAAGTTTGAAATTTCCATGTTTTGACGTTTATTCTATGCGTTTCGCATCTGAATAAAGTTTAGCATCAAAAATAAGCAAAGTTCAAATTTTACAAATTTGCAATTTTTCAATTTTTGATTAATTTGCATGTCTGGGACTGTACAAATATGATTGTTTTGTGTGTAGCAATGAATGCAACTCAATGGCAGCTCGAAAAGCTCGATACATTGCTCTTATAGCATTTTAATACAAAAATTGCAAATTTGTAAAATTTGAAATTTCCATGTTTTGACGTTTATTATGTGTGTTTTCGCATCAAAATAAAGGGGGTTACCATCACAATCGATACATCGCTCTTATAGCATCCTATAACAAAAGTTGCAAATTTGTAAAATTTGAAATTTCCATGTTTTTGACGTTTATTGTATGCGTTTCGCATCTGAATGTAGTTTAGCATCAAAAAGAAGCAAAGTTCAAATTTTACAAATTTGTAATTTTTCAATTTTTGATTAATGTGCATGTCTGGGACTGTACAAATATGATTGTTTTGTGTGTAGCAATGAATGCAACTCAATGACAGCTCGAAAAGCTCGATACATTGCTCTTATAGCATCGTAATACAAAAATTGCAAATTTGTAAAATTTGAAATTTCCATGTTTTTGACGTTTATTATGTGTGTTTTCGCATCAGAATAAAGGGGTTTACCATCACAATCGATACATCGCTCTTCTAGCATCCTAAAACAAAAGTTTCAAATTTGTAAAGTTTGAAATTTCCATGTTTTGACGTTTATTCTATGCGTTTCGCATCTGAATAAAGTTTAGCATCAAAAATAAGCAAAGTTCAAATTTTACAAATTTGCAATTTTTCAATTTTTGATTAATTTGCATGTCTGGGACTGTACAAATATGATTGTTTTGTGTGTAGCAATGAATGCAACTCAATGGCAGCTCGAAAAGCTCGATACATTGCTCTTATAGCATTTTAATACAAAAATTGCAAATTTGTAAAATTTGAAATTTCCATGTTTTGACGTTTATTATGTGTGTTTTCGCATCAAAATAAAGGGGGTTACCATCACAATCGATACATCGCTCTTATAGCATCCTATAACAAAAGTTGCAAATTTGTAAAATTTGAAATTTCCATGTTTTTGACGTTTATTGTATGCGTTTCGCATCTGAATGTAGTTTAGCATCAAAAAGAAGCAAAGTTCAAATTTTACAAATTTGTAATTTTTCAATTTTTGATTAATGTGCATGTCTGGGACTGTACAAATATGATTGTTTTGTGTGTAGCAATGAATGCAACTCAATGACAGCTCGAAAAGCTCGATACATTGCTCTTATAGCATCGTAATACAAAAATTGCAAATTTGTAAAATTTGAAATTTCCATGTTTTTGACGTTTATTATGTGTGTTTTCGCATCAGAATAAAGGGGTTTACCATCACAATCGATACATCGCTCTTCTAGCATCCTAAAACAAAAGTTTCAAATTTGTAAAGTTTGAAATTTCCATGTTTTGACGTTTATTCTATGCGTTTCGCATCTGAATAAAGTTTAGCATCAAAAATAAGCAAAGTTCAAATTTTACAAATTTGCAATTTTTCAATTTTTGATTAATTTGCATGTCTGGGACTGTACAAATATGATTGTTTTGTGTGTAGCAATGAATGCAACTCAATGGCAGCTCGAAAAGCTCGATACATTGCTCTTATAGCATTTTAATACAAAAATTGCAAATTTGTAAAATTTGAAATTTCCATGTTTTGACGTTTATTATGTGTGTTTTCGCATCAAAATAAAGGGGGTTACCATCACAATCGATACATCGCTCTTATAGCATCCTATAACAAAAGTTGCAAATTTGTAAAATTTGAAATTTCCATGTTTTTGACGTTTATTGTATGCGTTTCGCATCTGAATGTAGTTTAGCATCAAAAAGAAGCAAAGTTCAAATTTTACAAATTTGTAATTTTTCAATTTTTGATTAATGTGCATGTCTGGGACTGTACAAATATGATTGTTTTGTGTGTAGCAATGAATGCAACTCAATGACAGCTCGAAAAGCTCGATACATTGCTCTTATAGCATCGTAATACAAAAATTGCAAATTTGTAAAATTTGAAATTTCCATGTTTTTGACGTTTATTATGTGTGTTTTCGCATCAGAATAAAGGGGTTTACCATCACAATCGATACATCGCTCTTCTAGCATCCTAAAACAAAAGTTTCAAATTTGTAAAGTTTGAAATTTCCATGTTTTGACGTTTATTCTATGCGTTTCGCATCTGAATAAAGTTTAGCATCAAAAATAAGCAAAGTTCAAATTTTACAAATTTGCAATTTTTCAATTTTTGATTAATTTGCATGTCTGGGACTGTACAAATATGATTGTTTTGTGTGTAGCAATGAATGCAACTCAATGGCAGCTCGAAAAGCTCGATACATTGCTCTTATAGCATTTTAATACAAAAATTGCAAATTTGTAAAATTTGAAATTTCCATGTTTTGACGTTTATTATGTGTGTTTTCGCATCAAAATAAAGGGGGTTACCATCACAATCGATACATCGCTCTTATAGCATCCTATAACAAAAGTTGCAAATTTGTAAAATTTGAAATTTCCATGTTTTTGACGTTTATTGTATGCGTTTCGCATCTGAATGTAGTTTAGCATCAAAAAGAAGCAAAGTTCAAATTTTACAAATTTGTAATTTTTCAATTTTTGATTAATGTGCATGTCTGGGACTGTACAAATATGATTGTTTTGTGTGTAGCAATGAATGCAACTCAATGACAGCTCGAAAAGCTCGATACATTGCTCTTATAGCATCGTAATACAAAAATTGCAAATTTGTAAAATTTGAAATTTCCATGTTTTTGACGTTTATTATGTGTGTTTTCGCATCAGAATAAAGGGGTTTACCATCACAATCGATACATCGCTCTTCTAGCATCCTAAAACAAAAGTTTCAAATTTGTAAAGTTTGAAATTTCCATGTTTTGACGTTTATTCTATGCGTTTCGCATCTGAATAAAGTTTAGCATCAAAAATAAGCAAAGTTCAAATTTTACAAATTTGCAATTTTTCAATTTTTGATTAATTTGCATGTCTGGGACTGTACAAATATGATTGTTTTGTGTGTAGCAATGAATGCAACTCAATGGCAGCTCGAAAAGCTCGATACATTGCTCTTATAGCATTTTAATACAAAAATTGCAAATTTGTAAAATTTGAAATTTCCATGTTTTGACGTTTATTATGTGTGTTTTCGCATCAAAATAAAGGGGGTTACCATCACAATCGATACATCGCTCTTATAGCATCCTATAACAAAAGTTGCAAATTTGTAAAATTTGAAATTTCCATGTTTTTGACGTTTATTGTATGCGTTTCGCATCTGAATGTAGTTTAGCATCAAAAAGAAGCAAAGTTCAAATTTTACAAATTTGTAATTTTTCAATTTTTGATTAATGTGCATGTCTGGGACTGTACAAATATGATTGTTTTGTGTGTAGCAATGAATGCAACTCAATGACAGCTCGAAAAGCTCGATACATTGCTCTTATAGCATCGTAATACAAAAATTGCAAATTTGTAAAATTTGAAATTTCCATGTTTTTGACGTTTATTATGTGTGTTTTCGCATCAGAATAAAGGGGTTTACCATCACAATCGATACATCGCTCTTCTAGCATCCTAAAACAAAAGTTTCAAATTTGTAAAGTTTGAAATTTCCATGTTTTGACGTTTATTCTATGCGTTTCGCATCTGAATAAAGTTTAGCATCAAAAATAAGCAAAGTTCAAATTTTACAAATTTGCAATTTTTCAATTTTTGATTAATTTGCATGTCTGGGACTGTACAAATATGATTGTTTTGTGTGTAGCAATGAATGCAACTCAATGGCAGCTCGAAAAGCTCGATACATTGCTCTTATAGCATTTTAATACAAAAATTGCAAATTTGTAAAATTTGAAATTTCCATGTTTTGACGTTTATTATGTGTGTTTTCGCATCAAAATAAAGGGGGTTACCATCACAATCGATACATCGCTCTTATAGCATCCTATAACAAAAGTTGCAAATTTGTAAAATTTGAAATTTCCATGTTTTTGACGTTTATTGTATGCGTTTCGCATCTGAATGTAGTTTAGCATCAAAAAGAAGCAAAGTTCAAATTTTACAAATTTGTAATTTTTCAATTTTTGATTAATGTGCATGTCTGGGACTGTACAAATATGATTGTTTTGTGTGTAGCAATGAATGCAACTCAATGACAGCTCGAAAAGCTCGATACATTGCTCTTATAGCATCGTAATACAAAAATTGCAAATTTGTAAAATTTGAAATTTCCATGTTTTTGACGTTTATTATGTGTGTTTTCGCATCAGAATAAAGGGGTTTACCATCACAATCGATACATCGCTCTTCTAGCATCCTAAAACAAAAGTTTCAAATTTGTAAAGTTTGAAATTTCCATGTTTTGACGTTTATTCTATGCGTTTCGCATCTGAATAAAGTTTAGCATCAAAAATAAGCAAAGTTCAAATTTTACAAATTTGCAATTTTTCAATTTTTGATTAATTTGCATGTCTGGGACTGTACAAATATGATTGTTTTGTGTGTAGCAATGAATGCAACTCAATGGCAGCTCGAAAAGCTCGATACATTGCTCTTATAGCATTTTAATACAAAAATTGCAAATTTGTAAAATTTGAAATTTCCATGTTTTGACGTTTATTATGTGTGTTTTCGCATCAAAATAAAGGGGGTTACCATCACAATCGATACATCGCTCTTATAGCATCCTATAACAAAAGTTGCAAATTTGTAAAATTTGAAATTTCCATGTTTTTGACGTTTATTGTATGCGTTTCGCATCTGAATGTAGTTTAGCATCAAAAAGAAGCAAAGTTCAAATTTTACAAATTTGTAATTTTTCAATTTTTGATTAATGTGCATGTCTGGGACTGTACAAATATGATTGTTTTGTGTGTAGCAATGAATGCAACTCAATGACAGCTCGAAAAGCTCGATACATTGCTCTTATAGCATCGTAATACAAAAATTGCAAATTTGTAAAATTTGAAATTTCCATGTTTTTGACGTTTATTATGTGTGTTTTCGCATCAGAATAAAGGGGTTTACCATCACAATCGATACATCGCTCTTCTAGCATCCTAAAACAAAAGTTTCAAATTTGTAAAGTTTGAAATTTCCATGTTTTGACGTTTATTCTATGCGTTTCGCATCTGAATAAAGTTTAGCATCAAAAATAAGCAAAGTTCAAATTTTACAAATTTGCAATTTTTCAATTTTTGATTAATTTGCATGTCTGGGACTGTACAAATATGATTGTTTTGTGTGTAGCAATGAATGCAACTCAATGGCAGCTCGAAAAGCTCGATACATTGCTCTTATAGCATTTTAATACAAAAATTGCAAATTTGTAAAATTTGAAATTTCCATGTTTTGACGTTTATTATGTGTGTTTTCGCATCAAAATAAAGGGGGTTACCATCACAATCGATACATCGCTCTTATAGCATCCTATAACAAAAGTTGCAAATTTGTAAAATTTGAAATTTCCATGTTTTTGACGTTTATTGTATGCGTTTCGCATCTGAATGTAGTTTAGCATCAAAAAGAAGCAAAGTTCAAATTTTACAAATTTGTAATTTTTCAATTTTTGATTAATGTGCATGTCTGGGACTGTACAAATATGATTGTTTTGTGTGTAGCAATGAATGCAACTCAATGACAGCTCGAAAAGCTCGATACATTGCTCTTATAGCATCGTAATACAAAAATTGCAAATTTGTAAAATTTGAAATTTCCATGTTTTTGACGTTTATTATGTGTGTTTTCGCATCAGAATAAAGGGGTTTACCATCACAATCGATACATCGCTCTTCTAGCATCCTAAAACAAAAGTTTCAAATTTGTAAAGTTTGAAATTTCCATGTTTTGACGTTTATTCTATGCGTTTCGCATCTGAATAAAGTTTAGCATCAAAAATAAGCAAAGTTCAAATTTTACAAATTTGCAATTTTTCAATTTTTGATTAATTTGCATGTCTGGGACTGTACAAATATGATTGTTTTGTGTGTAGCAATGAATGCAACTCAATGGCAGCTCGAAAAGCTCGATACATTGCTCTTATAGCATTTTAATACAAAAATTGCAAATTTGTAAAATTTGAAATTTCCATGTTTTGACGTTTATTATGTGTGTTTTCGCATCAAAATAAAGGGGGTTACCATCACAATCGATACATCGCTCTTATAGCATCCTATAACAAAAGTTGCAAATTTGTAAAATTTGAAATTTCCATGTTTTTGACGTTTATTGTATGCGTTTCGCATCTGAATGTAGTTTAGCATCAAAAAGAAGCAAAGTTCAAATTTTACAAATTTGTAATTTTTCAATTTTTGATTAATGTGCATGTCTGGGACTGTACAAATATGATTGTTTTGTGTGTAGCAATGAATGCAACTCAATGACAGCTCGAAAAGCTCGATACATTGCTCTTATAGCATCGTAATACAAAAATTGCAAATTTGTAAAATTTGAAATTTCCATGTTTTTGACGTTTATTATGTGTGTTTTCGCATCAGAATAAAGGGGTTTACCATCACAATCGATACATCGCTCTTCTAGCATCCTAAAACAAAAGTTTCAAATTTGTAAAGTTTGAAATTTCCATGTTTTGACGTTTATTCTATGCGTTTCGCATCTGAATAAAGTTTAGCATCAAAAATAAGCAAAGTTCAAATTTTACAAATTTGCAATTTTTCAATTTTTGATTAATTTGCATGTCTGGGACTGTACAAATATGATTGTTTTGTGTGTAGCAATGAATGCAACTCAATGGCAGCTCGAAAAGCTCGATACATTGCTCTTATAGCATTTTAATACAAAAATTGCAAATTTGTAAAATTTGAAATTTCCATGTTTTGACGTTTATTATGTGTGTTTTCGCATCAAAATAAAGGGGGTTACCATCACAATCGATACATCGCTCTTATAGCATCCTATAACAAAAGTTGCAAATTTGTAAAATTTGAAATTTCCATGTTTTTGACGTTTATTGTATGCGTTTCGCATCTGAATGTAGTTTAGCATCAAAAAGAAGCAAAGTTCAAATTTTACAAATTTGTAATTTTTCAATTTTTGATTAATGTGCATGTCTGGGACTGTACAAATATGATTGTTTTGTGTGTAGCAATGAATGCAACTCAATGACAGCTCGAAAAGCTCGATACATTGCTCTTATAGCATCGTAATACAAAAATTGCAAATTTGTAAAATTTGAAATTTCCATGTTTTTGACGTTTATTATGTGTGTTTTCGCATCAGAATAAAGGGGTTTACCATCACAATCGATACATCGCTCTTCTAGCATCCTAAAACAAAAGTTTCAAATTTGTAAAGTTTGAAATTTCCATGTTTTGACGTTTATTCTATGCGTTTCGCATCTGAATAAAGTTTAGCATCAAAAATAAGCAAAGTTCAAATTTTACAAATTTGCAATTTTTCAATTTTTGATTAATTTGCATGTCTGGGACTGTACAAATATGATTGTTTTGTGTGTAGCAATGAATGCAACTCAATGGCAGCTCGAAAAGCTCGATACATTGCTCTTATAGCATTTTAATACAAAAATTGCAAATTTGTAAAATTTGAAATTTCCATGTTTTGACGTTTATTATGTGTGTTTTCGCATCAAAATAAAGGGGGTTACCATCACAATCGATACATCGCTCTTATAGCATCCTATAACAAAAGTTGCAAATTTGTAAAATTTGAAATTTCCATGTTTTTGACGTTTATTGTATGCGTTTCGCATCTGAATGTAGTTTAGCATCAAAAAGAAGCAAAGTTCAAATTTTACAAATTTGTAATTTTTCAATTTTTGATTAATGTGCATGTCTGGGACTGTACAAATATGATTGTTTTGTGTGTAGCAATGAATGCAACTCAATGACAGCTCGAAAAGCTCGATACATTGCTCTTATAGCATCGTAATACAAAAATTGCAAATTTGTAAAATTTGAAATTTCCATGTTTTTGACGTTTATTATGTGTGTTTTCGCATCAGAATAAAGGGGTTTACCATCACAATCGATACATCGCTCTTCTAGCATCCTAAAACAAAAGTTTCAAATTTGTAAAGTTTGAAATTTCCATGTTTTGACGTTTATTCTATGCGTTTCGCATCTGAATAAAGTTTAGCATCAAAAATAAGCAAAGTTCAAATTTTACAAATTTGCAATTTTTCAATTTTTGATTAATTTGCATGTCTGGGACTGTACAAATATGATTGTTTTGTGTGTAGCAATGAATGCAACTCAATGGCAGCTCGAAAAGCTCGATACATTGCTCTTATAGCATTTTAATACAAAAATTGCAAATTTGTAAAATTTGAAATTTCCATGTTTTGACGTTTATTATGTGTGTTTTCGCATCAAAATAAAGGGGGTTACCATCACAATCGATACATCGCTCTTATAGCATCCTATAACAAAAGTTGCAAATTTGTAAAATTTGAAATTTCCATGTTTTTGACGTTTATTGTATGCGTTTCGCATCTGAATGTAGTTTAGCATCAAAAAGAAGCAAAGTTCAAATTTTACAAATTTGTAATTTTTCAATTTTTGATTAATGTGCATGTCTGGGACTGTACAAATATGATTGTTTTGTGTGTAGCAATGAATGCAACTCAATGACAGCTCGAAAAGCTCGATACATTGCTCTTATAGCATCGTAATACAAAAATTGCAAATTTGTAAAATTTGAAATTTCCATGTTTTTGACGTTTATTATGTGTGTTTTCGCATCAGAATAAAGGGGTTTACCATCACAATCGATACATCGCTCTTCTAGCATCCTAAAACAAAAGTTTCAAATTTGTAAAGTTTGAAATTTCCATGTTTTGACGTTTATTCTATGCGTTTCGCATCTGAATAAAGTTTAGCATCAAAAATAAGCAAAGTTCAAATTTTACAAATTTGCAATTTTTCAATTTTTGATTAATTTGCATGTCTGGGACTGTACAAATATGATTGTTTTGTGTGTAGCAATGAATGCAACTCAATGGCAGCTCGAAAAGCTCGATACATTGCTCTTATAGCATTTTAATACAAAAATTGCAAATTTGTAAAATTTGAAATTTCCATGTTTTGACGTTTATTATGTGTGTTTTCGCATCAAAATAAAGGGGGTTACCATCACAATCGATACATCGCTCTTATAGCATCCTATAACAAAAGTTGCAAATTTGTAAAATTTGAAATTTCCATGTTTTTGACGTTTATTGTATGCGTTTCGCATCTGAATGTAGTTTAGCATCAAAAAGAAGCAAAGTTCAAATTTTACAAATTTGTAATTTTTCAATTTTTGATTAATGTGCATGTCTGGGACTGTACAAATATGATTGTTTTGTGTGTAGCAATGAATGCAACTCAATGACAGCTCGAAAAGCTCGATACATTGCTCTTATAGCATCGTAATACAAAAATTGCAAATTTGTAAAATTTGAAATTTCCATGTTTTTGACGTTTATTATGTGTGTTTTCGCATCAGAATAAAGGGGTTTACCATCACAATCGATACATCGCTCTTCTAGCATCCTAAAACAAAAGTTTCAAATTTGTAAAGTTTGAAATTTCCATGTTTTGACGTTTATTCTATGCGTTTCGCATCTGAATAAAGTTTAGCATCAAAAATAAGCAAAGTTCAAATTTTACAAATTTGCAATTTTTCAATTTTTGATTAATTTGCATGTCTGGGACTGTACAAATATGATTGTTTTGTGTGTAGCAATGAATGCAACTCAATGGCAGCTCGAAAAGCTCGATACATTGCTCTTATAGCATTTTAATACAAAAATTGCAAATTTGTAAAATTTGAAATTTCCATGTTTTGACGTTTATTATGTGTGTTTTCGCATCAAAATAAAGGGGGTTACCATCACAATCGATACATCGCTCTTATAGCATCCTATAACAAAAGTTGCAAATTTGTAAAATTTGAAATTTCCATGTTTTTGACGTTTATTGTATGCGTTTCGCATCTGAATGTAGTTTAGCATCAAAAAGAAGCAAAGTTCAAATTTTACAAATTTGTAATTTTTCAATTTTTGATTAATGTGCATGTCTGGGACTGTACAAATATGATTGTTTTGTGTGTAGCAATGAATGCAACTCAATGACAGCTCGAAAAGCTCGATACATTGCTCTTATAGCATCGTAATACAAAAATTGCAAATTTGTAAAATTTGAAATTTCCATGTTTTTGACGTTTATTATGTGTGTTTTCGCATCAGAATAAAGGGGTTTACCATCACAATCGATACATCGCTCTTCTAGCATCCTAAAACAAAAGTTTCAAATTTGTAAAGTTTGAAATTTCCATGTTTTGACGTTTATTCTATGCGTTTCGCATCTGAATAAAGTTTAGCATCAAAAATAAGCAAAGTTCAAATTTTACAAATTTGCAATTTTTCAATTTTTGATTAATTTGCATGTCTGGGACTGTACAAATATGATTGTTTTGTGTGTAGCAATGAATGCAACTCAATGGCAGCTCGAAAAGCTCGATACATTGCTCTTATAGCATTTTAATACAAAAATTGCAAATTTGTAAAATTTGAAATTTCCATGTTTTGACGTTTATTATGTGTGTTTTCGCATCAAAATAAAGGGGGTTACCATCACAATCGATACATCGCTCTTATAGCATCCTATAACAAAAGTTGCAAATTTGTAAAATTTGAAATTTCCATGTTTTTGACGTTTATTGTATGCGTTTCGCATCTGAATGTAGTTTAGCATCAAAAAGAAGCAAAGTTCAAATTTTACAAATTTGTAATTTTTCAATTTTTGATTAATGTGCATGTCTGGGACTGTACAAATATGATTGTTTTGTGTGTAGCAATGAATGCAACTCAATGACAGCTCGAAAAGCTCGATACATTGCTCTTATAGCATCGTAATACAAAAATTGCAAATTTGTAAAATTTGAAATTTCCATGTTTTTGACGTTTATTATGTGTGTTTTCGCATCAGAATAAAGGGGTTTACCATCACAATCGATACATCGCTCTTCTAGCATCCTAAAACAAAAGTTTCAAATTTGTAAAGTTTGAAATTTCCATGTTTTGACGTTTATTCTATGCGTTTCGCATCTGAATAAAGTTTAGCATCAAAAATAAGCAAAGTTCAAATTTTACAAATTTGCAATTTTTCAATTTTTGATTAATTTGCATGTCTGGGACTGTACAAATATGATTGTTTTGTGTGTAGCAATGAATGCAACTCAATGGCAGCTCGAAAAGCTCGATACATTGCTCTTATAGCATTTTAATACAAAAATTGCAAATTTGTAAAATTTGAAATTTCCATGTTTTGACGTTTATTATGTGTGTTTTCGCATCAAAATAAAGGGGGTTACCATCACAATCGATACATCGCTCTTATAGCATCCTATAACAAAAGTTGCAAATTTGTAAAATTTGAAATTTCCATGTTTTTGACGTTTATTGTATGCGTTTCGCATCTGAATGTAGTTTAGCATCAAAAAGAAGCAAAGTTCAAATTTTACAAATTTGTAATTTTTCAATTTTTGATTAATGTGCATGTCTGGGACTGTACAAATATGATTGTTTTGTGTGTAGCAATGAATGCAACTCAATGACAGCTCGAAAAGCTCGATACATTGCTCTTATAGCATCGTAATACAAAAATTGCAAATTTGTAAAATTTGAAATTTCCATGTTTTTGACGTTTATTATGTGTGTTTTCGCATCAGAATAAAGGGGTTTACCATCACAATCGATACATCGCTCTTCTAGCATCCTAAAACAAAAGTTTCAAATTTGTAAAGTTTGAAATTTCCATGTTTTGACGTTTATTCTATGCGTTTCGCATCTGAATAAAGTTTAGCATCAAAAATAAGCAAAGTTCAAATTTTACAAATTTGCAATTTTTCAATTTTTGATTAATTTGCATGTCTGGGACTGTACAAATATGATTGTTTTGTGTGTAGCAATGAATGCAACTCAATGGCAGCTCGAAAAGCTCGATACATTGCTCTTATAGCATTTTAATACAAAAATTGCAAATTTGTAAAATTTGAAATTTCCATGTTTTGACGTTTATTATGTGTGTTTTCGCATCAAAATAAAGGGGGTTACCATCACAATCGATACATCGCTCTTATAGCATCCTATAACAAAAGTTGCAAATTTGTAAAATTTGAAATTTCCATGTTTTTGACGTTTATTGTATGCGTTTCGCATCTGAATGTAGTTTAGCATCAAAAAGAAGCAAAGTTCAAATTTTACAAATTTGTAATTTTTCAATTTTTGATTAATGTGCATGTCTGGGACTGTACAAATATGATTGTTTTGTGTGTAGCAATGAATGCAACTCAATGACAGCTCGAAAAGCTCGATACATTGCTCTTATAGCATCGTAATACAAAAATTGCAAATTTGTAAAATTTGAAATTTCCATGTTTTTGACGTTTATTATGTGTGTTTTCGCATCAGAATAAAGGGGTTTACCATCACAATCGATACATCGCTCTTCTAGCATCCTAAAACAAAAGTTTCAAATTTGTAAAGTTTGAAATTTCCATGTTTTGACGTTTATTCTATGCGTTTCGCATCTGAATAAAGTTTAGCATCAAAAATAAGCAAAGTTCAAATTTTACAAATTTGCAATTTTTCAATTTTTGATTAATTTGCATGTCTGGGACTGTACAAATATGATTGTTTTGTGTGTAGCAATGAATGCAACTCAATGGCAGCTCGAAAAGCTCGATACATTGCTCTTATAGCATTTTAATACAAAAATTGCAAATTTGTAAAATTTGAAATTTCCATGTTTTGACGTTTATTATGTGTGTTTTCGCATCAAAATAAAGGGGGTTACCATCACAATCGATACATCGCTCTTATAGCATCCTATAACAAAAGTTGCAAATTTGTAAAATTTGAAATTTCCATGTTTTTGACGTTTATTGTATGCGTTTCGCATCTGAATGTAGTTTAGCATCAAAAAGAAGCAAAGTTCAAATTTTACAAATTTGTAATTTTTCAATTTTTGATTAATGTGCATGTCTGGGACTGTACAAATATGATTGTTTTGTGTGTAGCAATGAATGCAACTCAATGACAGCTCGAAAAGCTCGATACATTGCTCTTATAGCATCGTAATACAAAAATTGCAAATTTGTAAAATTTGAAATTTCCATGTTTTTGACGTTTATTATGTGTGTTTTCGCATCAGAATAAAGGGGTTTACCATCACAATCGATACATCGCTCTTCTAGCATCCTAAAACAAAAGTTTCAAATTTGTAAAGTTTGAAATTTCCATGTTTTGACGTTTATTCTATGCGTTTCGCATCTGAATAAAGTTTAGCATCAAAAATAAGCAAAGTTCAAATTTTACAAATTTGCAATTTTTCAATTTTTGATTAATTTGCATGTCTGGGACTGTACAAATATGATTGTTTTGTGTGTAGCAATGAATGCAACTCAATGGCAGCTCGAAAAGCTCGATACATTGCTCTTATAGCATTTTAATACAAAAATTGCAAATTTGTAAAATTTGAAATTTCCATGTTTTGACGTTTATTATGTGTGTTTTCGCATCAAAATAAAGGGGGTTACCATCACAATCGATACATCGCTCTTATAGCATCCTATAACAAAAGTTGCAAATTTGTAAAATTTGAAATTTCCATGTTTTTGACGTTTATTGTATGCGTTTCGCATCTGAATGTAGTTTAGCATCAAAAAGAAGCAAAGTTCAAATTTTACAAATTTGTAATTTTTCAATTTTTGATTAATGTGCATGTCTGGGACTGTACAAATATGATTGTTTTGTGTGTAGCAATGAATGCAACTCAATGACAGCTCGAAAAGCTCGATACATTGCTCTTATAGCATCGTAATACAAAAATTGCAAATTTGTAAAATTTGAAATTTCCATGTTTTTGACGTTTATTATGTGTGTTTTCGCATCAGAATAAAGGGGTTTACCATCACAATCGATACATCGCTCTTCTAGCATCCTAAAACAAAAGTTTCAAATTTGTAAAGTTTGAAATTTCCATGTTTTGACGTTTATTCTATGCGTTTCGCATCTGAATAAAGTTTAGCATCAAAAATAAGCAAAGTTCAAATTTTACAAATTTGCAATTTTTCAATTTTTGATTAATTTGCATGTCTGGGACTGTACAAATATGATTGTTTTGTGTGTAGCAATGAATGCAACTCAATGGCAGCTCGAAAAGCTCGATACATTGCTCTTATAGCATTTTAATACAAAAATTGCAAATTTGTAAAATTTGAAATTTCCATGTTTTGACGTTTATTATGTGTGTTTTCGCATCAAAATAAAGGGGGTTACCATCACAATCGATACATCGCTCTTATAGCATCCTATAACAAAAGTTGCAAATTTGTAAAATTTGAAATTTCCATGTTTTTGACGTTTATTGTATGCGTTTCGCATCTGAATGTAGTTTAGCATCAAAAAGAAGCAAAGTTCAAATTTTACAAATTTGTAATTTTTCAATTTTTGATTAATGTGCATGTCTGGGACTGTACAAATATGATTGTTTTGTGTGTAGCAATGAATGCAACTCAATGACAGCTCGAAAAGCTCGATACATTGCTCTTATAGCATCGTAATACAAAAATTGCAAATTTGTAAAATTTGAAATTTCCATGTTTTTGACGTTTATTATGTGTGTTTTCGCATCAGAATAAAGGGGTTTACCATCACAATCGATACATCGCTCTTCTAGCATCCTAAAACAAAAGTTTCAAATTTGTAAAGTTTGAAATTTCCATGTTTTGACGTTTATTCTATGCGTTTCGCATCTGAATAAAGTTTAGCATCAAAAATAAGCAAAGTTCAAATTTTACAAATTTGCAATTTTTCAATTTTTGATTAATTTGCATGTCTGGGACTGTACAAATATGATTGTTTTGTGTGTAGCAATGAATGCAACTCAATGGCAGCTCGAAAAGCTCGATACATTGCTCTTATAGCATTTTAATACAAAAATTGCAAATTTGTAAAATTTGAAATTTCCATGTTTTGACGTTTATTATGTGTGTTTTCGCATCAAAATAAAGGGGGTTACCATCACAATCGATACATCGCTCTTATAGCATCCTATAACAAAAGTTGCAAATTTGTAAAATTTGAAATTTCCATGTTTTTGACGTTTATTGTATGCGTTTCGCATCTGAATGTAGTTTAGCATCAAAAAGAAGCAAAGTTCAAATTTTACAAATTTGTAATTTTTCAATTTTTGATTAATGTGCATGTCTGGGACTGTACAAATATGATTGTTTTGTGTGTAGCAATGAATGCAACTCAATGACAGCTCGAAAAGCTCGATACATTGCTCTTATAGCATCGTAATACAAAAATTGCAAATTTGTAAAATTTGAAATTTCCATGTTTTTGACGTTTATTATGTGTGTTTTCGCATCAGAATAAAGGGGTTTACCATCACAATCGATACATCGCTCTTCTAGCATCCTAAAACAAAAGTTTCAAATTTGTAAAGTTTGAAATTTCCATGTTTTGACGTTTATTCTATGCGTTTCGCATCTGAATAAAGTTTAGCATCAAAAATAAGCAAAGTTCAAATTTTACAAATTTGCAATTTTTCAATTTTTGATTAATTTGCATGTCTGGGACTGTACAAATATGATTGTTTTGTGTGTAGCAATGAATGCAACTCAATGGCAGCTCGAAAAGCTCGATACATTGCTCTTATAGCATTTTAATACAAAAATTGCAAATTTGTAAAATTTGAAATTTCCATGTTTTGACGTTTATTATGTGTGTTTTCGCATCAAAATAAAGGGGGTTACCATCACAATCGATACATCGCTCTTATAGCATCCTATAACAAAAGTTGCAAATTTGTAAAATTTGAAATTTCCATGTTTTTGACGTTTATTGTATGCGTTTCGCATCTGAATGTAGTTTAGCATCAAAAAGAAGCAAAGTTCAAATTTTACAAATTTGTAATTTTTCAATTTTTGATTAATGTGCATGTCTGGGACTGTACAAATATGATTGTTTTGTGTGTAGCAATGAATGCAACTCAATGACAGCTCGAAAAGCTCGATACATTGCTCTTATAGCATCGTAATACAAAAATTGCAAATTTGTAAAATTTGAAATTTCCATGTTTTTGACGTTTATTATGTGTGTTTTCGCATCAGAATAAAGGGGTTTACCATCACAATCGATACATCGCTCTTCTAGCATCCTAAAACAAAAGTTTCAAATTTGTAAAGTTTGAAATTTCCATGTTTTGACGTTTATTCTATGCGTTTCGCATCTGAATAAAGTTTAGCATCAAAAATAAGCAAAGTTCAAATTTTACAAATTTGCAATTTTTCAATTTTTGATTAATTTGCATGTCTGGGACTGTACAAATATGATTGTTTTGTGTGTAGCAATGAATGCAACTCAATGGCAGCTCGAAAAGCTCGATACATTGCTCTTATAGCATTTTAATACAAAAATTGCAAATTTGTAAAATTTGAAATTTCCATGTTTTGACGTTTATTATGTGTGTTTTCGCATCAAAATAAAGGGGGTTACCATCACAATCGATACATCGCTCTTATAGCATCCTATAACAAAAGTTGCAAATTTGTAAAATTTGAAATTTCCATGTTTTTGACGTTTATTGTATGCGTTTCGCATCTGAATGTAGTTTAGCATCAAAAAGAAGCAAAGTTCAAATTTTACAAATTTGTAATTTTTCAATTTTTGATTAATGTGCATGTCTGGGACTGTACAAATATGATTGTTTTGTGTGTAGCAATGAATGCAACTCAATGACAGCTCGAAAAGCTCGATACATTGCTCTTATAGCATCGTAATACAAAAATTGCAAATTTGTAAAATTTGAAATTTCCATGTTTTTGACGTTTATTATGTGTGTTTTCGCATCAGAATAAAGGGGTTTACCATCACAATCGATACATCGCTCTTCTAGCATCCTAAAACAAAAGTTTCAAATTTGTAAAGTTTGAAATTTCCATGTTTTGACGTTTATTCTATGCGTTTCGCATCTGAATAAAGTTTAGCATCAAAAATAAGCAAAGTTCAAATTTTACAAATTTGCAATTTTTCAATTTTTGATTAATTTGCATGTCTGGGACTGTACAAATATGATTGTTTTGTGTGTAGCAATGAATGCAACTCAATGGCAGCTCGAAAAGCTCGATACATTGCTCTTATAGCATTTTAATACAAAAATTGCAAATTTGTAAAATTTGAAATTTCCATGTTTTGACGTTTATTATGTGTGTTTTCGCATCAAAATAAAGGGGGTTACCATCACAATCGATACATCGCTCTTATAGCATCCTATAACAAAAGTTGCAAATTTGTAAAATTTGAAATTTCCATGTTTTTGACGTTTATTGTATGCGTTTCGCATCTGAATGTAGTTTAGCATCAAAAAGAAGCAAAGTTCAAATTTTACAAATTTGTAATTTTTCAATTTTTGATTAATGTGCATGTCTGGGACTGTACAAATATGATTGTTTTGTGTGTAGCAATGAATGCAACTCAATGACAGCTCGAAAAGCTCGATACATTGCTCTTATAGCATCGTAATACAAAAATTGCAAATTTGTAAAATTTGAAATTTCCATGTTTTTGACGTTTATTATGTGTGTTTTCGCATCAGAATAAAGGGGTTTACCATCACAATCGATACATCGCTCTTCTAGCATCCTAAAACAAAAGTTTCAAATTTGTAAAGTTTGAAATTTCCATGTTTTGACGTTTATTCTATGCGTTTCGCATCTGAATAAAGTTTAGCATCAAAAATAAGCAAAGTTCAAATTTTACAAATTTGCAATTTTTCAATTTTTGATTAATTTGCATGTCTGGGACTGTACAAATATGATTGTTTTGTGTGTAGCAATGAATGCAACTCAATGGCAGCTCGAAAAGCTCGATACATTGCTCTTATAGCATTTTAATACAAAAATTGCAAATTTGTAAAATTTGAAATTTCCATGTTTTGACGTTTATTATGTGTGTTTTCGCATCAAAATAAAGGGGGTTACCATCACAATCGATACATCGCTCTTATAGCATCCTATAACAAAAGTTGCAAATTTGTAAAATTTGAAATTTCCATGTTTTTGACGTTTATTGTATGCGTTTCGCATCTGAATGTAGTTTAGCATCAAAAAGAAGCAAAGTTCAAATTTTACAAATTTGTAATTTTTCAATTTTTGATTAATGTGCATGTCTGGGACTGTACAAATATGATTGTTTTGTGTGTAGCAATGAATGCAACTCAATGACAGCTCGAAAAGCTCGATACATTGCTCTTATAGCATCGTAATACAAAAATTGCAAATTTGTAAAATTTGAAATTTCCATGTTTTTGACGTTTATTATGTGTGTTTTCGCATCAGAATAAAGGGGTTTACCATCACAATCGATACATCGCTCTTCTAGCATCCTAAAACAAAAGTTTCAAATTTGTAAAGTTTGAAATTTCCATGTTTTGACGTTTATTCTATGCGTTTCGCATCTGAATAAAGTTTAGCATCAAAAATAAGCAAAGTTCAAATTTTACAAATTTGCAATTTTTCAATTTTTGATTAATTTGCATGTCTGGGACTGTACAAATATGATTGTTTTGTGTGTAGCAATGAATGCAACTCAATGGCAGCTCGAAAAGCTCGATACATTGCTCTTATAGCATTTTAATACAAAAATTGCAAATTTGTAAAATTTGAAATTTCCATGTTTTGACGTTTATTATGTGTGTTTTCGCATCAAAATAAAGGGGGTTACCATCACAATCGATACATCGCTCTTATAGCATCCTATAACAAAAGTTGCAAATTTGTAAAATTTGAAATTTCCATGTTTTTGACGTTTATTGTATGCGTTTCGCATCTGAATGTAGTTTAGCATCAAAAAGAAGCAAAGTTCAAATTTTACAAATTTGTAATTTTTCAATTTTTGATTAATGTGCATGTCTGGGACTGTACAAATATGATTGTTTTGTGTGTAGCAATGAATGCAACTCAATGACAGCTCGAAAAGCTCGATACATTGCTCTTATAGCATCGTAATACAAAAATTGCAAATTTGTAAAATTTGAAATTTCCATGTTTTTGACGTTTATTATGTGTGTTTTCGCATCAGAATAAAGGGGTTTACCATCACAATCGATACATCGCTCTTCTAGCATCCTAAAACAAAAGTTTCAAATTTGTAAAGTTTGAAATTTCCATGTTTTGACGTTTATTCTATGCGTTTCGCATCTGAATAAAGTTTAGCATCAAAAATAAGCAAAGTTCAAATTTTACAAATTTGCAATTTTTCAATTTTTGATTAATTTGCATGTCTGGGACTGTACAAATATGATTGTTTTGTGTGTAGCAATGAATGCAACTCAATGGCAGCTCGAAAAGCTCGATACATTGCTCTTATAGCATTTTAATACAAAAATTGCAAATTTGTAAAATTTGAAATTTCCATGTTTTGACGTTTATTATGTGTGTTTTCGCATCAAAATAAAGGGGGTTACCATCACAATCGATACATCGCTCTTATAGCATCCTATAACAAAAGTTGCAAATTTGTAAAATTTGAAATTTCCATGTTTTTGACGTTTATTGTATGCGTTTCGCATCTGAATGTTAATACTACGGTATCTTAAGAATTGTTAATTAGAACCAGAGAATTGAAGATCAGATTCTCAAATTTTTTGTTCGAATATGTCGAACTACGGATATGCCGAAGTCGCTCTTGCATTCCCGATGACTTCGAGATTACGAATTTCAGCTAATACAATTGAAGCATTTTTTTCAGATATCAACGAGTGCCTGATTGAACCTCATTTGTGCACGCCGAATGGCCAGTGCAGAAACACACCTGGTGGTTACGAGTGCGTGTGTAACCGGGGCTACAAACTCGATCCCACCGGGAAGAAATGTATAGGTATGTAAGCGGGGATACAAGCTTGATCCCTCCGGGAAGAAATTTATAGGTATGTAACCGGGGCTACAAGCTTGATTCCACCGGGAAGAAATGTAAAGGTATGTAACCGGGTTACAAGCTTGATCCCATCGGGAAGAAATGTATAGGTATGTAACCGGGGCTACTAGCTTGATCCCACTGGCTAGAAATGTATAGGTATGTAACCGGGGCTTCAACTTGATCCCACTGGGAAGAAATATATAGGTATGTAACCGGGGCTACTATCTAGATCCCACTGGAAAGAAATGTAAAGGTATGTAATGGGAATACAAGCTTGATCCCACTGGAAAACAATATATAGCTACATAATTGTGGCAACAAGCTAAAACCACTTGGGAATCATGAATATGTAAATAACTGGGGAAACAAGCTGTGCCCCACTGGAAAAAATGTACAGATATTTAACCAGGGGTACAAGCTAGATTCGATAAGGAATGTATATGTACATGTATATGTTGAACCAATTGACAATAAATACACATGTGAGTAACTAAATATATACGAATACACGTTTAATTCAAGTCAGAAGAAACGTTTACCTGTGTAACCACGGACTTACGGCTGATCCCATTTTGTTTTCGATGTTGTTGCCAGTTACCAATAGAAACGAAATAAATAGTTATGAAACATTTGCCTTGCATTTACAATTACTCTTACGACAATGCTTTCCGAATACTGTAGATGACTACAACATAGCATGCCAACGCATTTCTAGAAAAGTCTAACTGAATTGCGATGTTTCTTAATACAATGTCTACAAAAGTGGACAGAGAAGCCTATACATGTTCAAGACAAGTTTAAATACATTTATCCCTACATGTTTTCAGATATTGACGAATGCGCCGACGGCCAGTGCGAGAACCTGTGTGAGAATAGTTTTGGAGGCTTCTTATGTGGGTGTCCCGAGGGTTTCCCGGAGTACAGAGACCAGTGTTTAGGTAGGACAGGGGCCAGTTTAAATATTCTTCGTAGTAAAATATTCACATGTCCGTAAGATTGGTTGTCCGTGTACTTTTTATTATTGTAAAATATACATGCATTGACTAATTTATATCGTGCGATCGGGTATGGTGGTTACGCGGGTGTGGGGGGGGGGGGATTTCGATTTTTAAAGTCAGTAGACCAAATGTCGAGGTCGCAGGGGCTTGTAACATGAAACTATACAGATACAAGAGTCGGTAGCAATCAATTAAGGAAACTTACAGTGATGGTAATATCTATCTGAACCTTGGACAATGTATTCCCAGAGAGTACCATATACATTATAGAACTGCCTAAAGTTATAGTCACTTTCCAAAAGGAAGATCCAGCCAGTGTCTTTACCCATACACTTCAACACCGTTATTTCGAAGTCGTCGGGACCGTTAAAAAAACTTCGGATTAACGATAATTCGAAATAAACATTTGACTGACGACTTCTTTGATTCTGTAATAATAAAACGTTGTGGAATTCGCATGGTTCGGTTGCACGCTACTATTAATAATTGTTTTACTTAAAAACGTAAACTAGTCAGATGGCAATAGATTTCTACTTGTAACAAACGAAGGAATAAAACGATTCTTGTTCCTCTTTTTATGTTTGTTCTCTGAGTACAGAACATATTAAATATAATGAATATGCACTTATTATCAGAACATATAAAATATAACGAATAGCACAAATTGTCATACATGTAAATACAGATGAATACATTTTCGGAAATGTATTAACATTTTTTGAAAATAAGACGCGATGTCTCTCTGAACACTAGACTTAGCAGCACTAAACTGGACGCGTGTAACATATTTCTCCAATGTGTCAAGGACATTGAGGCACTCACTTTCGCCCGTGTTTGCTCGCAGAAGGTAGAGTTTATATAAGATGAATTTCATTGGACCACATTTACTCAGACCAAATGTAGCACGTTAATTTGTTACTAAAGAATGCAAAACTACATAAATAGTAATTATCGGCTTTTGACGACATTATAAAATTAACGTCTACGCGCAGACGACAAAGGAGTAATTATCAGCTTTTGACGCGCCACGCCCAGACGACAAAGGTGTGAAATTTTGCTTACCGTTTTGCAGCTTTGACTTCGGATTAAAGATTGATGATTTGGTGCGAATTATATTGTCGGGACCGACAGAATCACTTCGAATTAACGATTTTTTCGGTTTAACGAAGTTCGGATTAACAATGAAATTTTACATTAAACAAAGAAGAATCAAATTCGGGACCGGAAAAATACTTCGAAATAACGGTGACTTCGGATTATCGGCGTTCGAAATAACGGTGTTGAAGTGTATATTGATTTTTCTTTCTACCAATATATTGATTTTTACTTATTATGTCGAATTGTCATCATTAAAGTCTTAAAAATGCAACTTATGGAGGCATACACGTTTTACATATTTGTTGCGGGTATATTGAAATACTGATTTTTGTTTTAAACAAATGTAACTTATTATACGGTTAGACTTCATAGCTAGACTCATCGGTTAGACTACAAGATTAGACTCCAGTTATCACTATTATTAAACACAGGAAAACAAATACAATTCATTGACATATGGTAATAGGATTATTTATTAATAAGCTCATTTTGTTAGAGTATTAGACGAGCAAAAATCGCTTTTAAATGGCTGCAACGTTTTTTACAGTGATTGACGTGTGCGCCGGAAGTCCCTGCGTGTTCGAATGTGTCCCGGCTGGCCAGATGTACTCCTGCGGATGTCCCCCGGGCTACCAGTTGATTGGCGAAGGGTGCATTAGGATCTCATATATATAACACCCTCTCGCTTATTTATCACAAGAATAATAGCGTTGTTACTATAAGTGTAGTGAATTTAAATAAATGTGGTTGCTATTTTGTCTTAAAAGTACTTTAGTGTACAACTTGTGTGCATCCGACATTTTCACGCACACATCGTTATCAATATTTTGATGAAATGGGTTTTGTTTAAGTTTTATAATGATTAATAATTCATTGAATATATTGTAAGGTTTAACGTTTAGCAGAAGCAAACTTGCTGACAAACTCACGATAATCGAATACTAAATACATAATTTGAGTGTTGTAGAGTGGTTGATATGTGAAATCTATTGAACAGATTAGGGGATGGGTTTTAATTATATTATTATGTACAGAAATATGGTCGATGCATGAAAGATCTTTCAAGTTAGAGATGTATCTACTGAAAATTATCAAACAAAATAGGTGTTAGACAAATCACAAACATGTTTCATCCACAAAACAAAAATAGTTTTAACTCTTACAACCTCTGAAGACTGAAATATGACAACATTGAAAATATATATAAACGTGCATCTACACAACACAAATCAAACTGTTGTATCATTTAAGATAACAAACAATTGCATTACAGAAACCAAAGAAACATGTGTATGTATAGGTGGGTATTTCCCGTTAAAAGAAATGTGGGTATGCACGATTTTGATATGTGTTAAGTTGTAATATATTAATAAAAATATGTTACAATAACACATAATAGGCAAGAAAAATTATACATTGAAGACGAATTTCATAAAATGCAGCAAAGACAAATTAGCGCACCGAGCCGATTGTAACGAAGATATTTCGTACGTATTTTTCTACAATAACCGAAGCATTCGTCTTTTTTATTAGGATCGGAGTAAGTGTTCGTGTGTCGTATGAATAGATATCGTTGCAGGAAATCAAAATGATCCGTAAAACTAAAATTTAGATTCACATCGTTCATGCATTATATACATACTGGCGAATTCGACTGTACAGACATTTTCGATTTCTGAATTAAATATCTGGCTTATTTTGCATTTTTTGACACATGTTCTTCTTAACTTTTATTTTAATTTATATTGAAATATATGTATAATAAGTTTTTTTTACACATTTTATATAAATTCATACATATTTGACAAAACCGTGCATACCCACTTTAACTTACATAAACCATAAAGCATGTTTTATCACCCAATAGGCACTGCATACAGACCATCTCTCTCTCTGAGTACAAGAACATGTTCCCTCCCGGCGTGAACCTGCCCGACGAGTCGTCCCTGGGGACCGGGGAGCTTCCCCCGGGCGAGGTCTGCTACTCGTGTAACATCGGAGACGCCCGATTGGAAGTGCCATTGTCGAAAAGAACAAAAAGAGGTATGTGGTACCGAGGAGATTTGCGAACTTACTGCAAATCTACTGTTGATATAAACACACATACGCTTAATACAAAACTTATTTGAATGAAACAAATTTTTAAACTAAAAAAACTAATTACAATTGAGAGTAAACGCATTAAAACTCTTTACAAATGCGTGGTCATTGATATTTAACACTGTACACACAAGTTTCGAGAAAACATTGAAACATGGTATTGTGAAGAAAACATAAATACATGGTGTTGTGAATAATAAGAATTGAATATTTAAGTGCTCCTCACAAGGAGCAGCGGTAAACTTCAGACCAGTTATTTTAGATATTTCATTGACTTTTGGTTCATGATTGTTCTATCAATGTAAAACCTTCAAAATATATCAAACATTGTTGTCTTGACGTAAGTTCTAGTAGTAAGATGAGAATTCGCTTCAGGACAAAATGTCTGGCTTGTTGTGTTTTCCGATAGTGTTGAGTTATCTCCAAAATATCACAGAGTTACTAGATCGCAGTTAAAGGTCAATCCTAGATATACATTAAAATACCTTTAAATATCGAAAAATATTGAAACACAGCATGTGTCTTATAAATGTTATAAATGAAACGAATGGATGAAATGCGTTAATGATGCATAAATAAAAATGCGCATTATTGTTTACCAAATGGCGGAAACTCACTCGTAGTAAATGTATTATTCATAATCGTCATTGATACTTTTTCAGGTATCGTGCAGAATGAAGTATCCTCCCCCCGTAAGTCTCTCATACGAGACAATGTCAACGAGGAAACAGTAGAGGATATCCATACACCCAATATATTTCGTCCGAAACTACTGCGGGTAACCAAACGTGCTGCTGTACGTCAAAGGGTAAGTGAGACCCACTAAGGTAACTCAAGCACAACTTTCATTATATGTTACAATAATGCATTCCGATTGTATTCAAAGTTATTACAATAACACATGTATTATGATATATTAAAGTGCTCCCTCATTAGTTAGACACGTGTTTTGATGTTGCTTTCTGATTAGACTTGGAATTTTTGTATGCATCATCTAGAATTATTTCATTGTTTGGGGTTCTCAACCATTATGCACAAAACAACGGTCTGTAACGTATCTTATCCTTATAACATGTTTAAAATGTCATTGCAATTTCTCCTTTTCAAATGGCAATTGTTGCTTTGTGTTCATTAAAAAAAGGGAATTTTTCTACGTTTAAATTGCAACTTTTTCATTTTTTTACGTTCTAACTCGAATATGTTTCGTGACCCTCATTATTTATCAAAATTGTTATCAGTTGGAGTTCTCTACGTTTTAAGTGAAAATTCCTGTATTTTCTGCGTACCAAATGAAAAATATTGCATTTCTTCTTACAAAAAGGAAATGCTATATCACACTTACTTCCGGTACTTACTATTTAGATTTACAGCCATTCTTAGTGAAGCTTAATTGTTTCATTAAAGTCACAACGTTTTTAGTTCTTATTTCGTTATTCTTTGTTTCATGTTTATTATGCTTTGTTAAAGTGTTTTGTTTTGTTTACATTTGTGTTGTGTCCATATGTATGTTACCAATTATTTCAGGGCAACGTACGACGCCACAGCAGGCGTCAGAGCAACACCAATGGTCATCTTGAATACAGGGGTACGGAAAATGAACATCTTAACGCCACCCAACCACTGGCAGTCTACGTTCACCTATCGGACGTGGACAGAAAGACTGATCTGGTCAAAACACTCCCAACGCTTTCCATTCTACAGGGAAATGTAAATTATACAGTCACTAACAGAGCCGATGTAATTTTCTTCCTCAAAGAGAAAAACGGGATCAACTCGTTGCACGCCGAGCATAAAAAGCTGTCCAAGGGAATGTCCTATCATATTGATATTGAGGCTCTACCAGTGGACGATGACGTCACGTTATCGGGCCATGACGTCCGTCTTGGTAAAACTGTGTTTAGGTTCTTTGTTTACGTGTTGTAACAATTATAATACTTAGAAGGTAATTATTAAAGCTTTGATGACAACGCGCTTGTATGCGAGGAGTATAATGCCAGTTTATGTACTTATAGGAGTATGTTTATGAAGTTGGAGTTATCCGATCTTAGACATTCATGTATATATATGTTTACATGGTGTAAGTGTTAAATTGCGTGTTCATACAGGTCAAGGCCAGTACATGTTTAAGGCACATTTATATTTTTATATAGCACATTGCATAAGAAAACACATTTTTCTTTAGTATGCATTTACCACATGCAAATTTGTGATGTATAAATGTGCAGTTAGAATGCATTACATCTTTAATCGTATTTTCAATACAATATTGTTACAAAAAGTTGTTACTTTATTTTGCTCTAATGCCCCATGCACAATTTATTCAAGTATTCAGTATTTATTAACACGTGTACAAGTCGTACATTTAATCGCTGTATTGATTTATTTGAAATTAATCATACACATATACATACATACAACGGTATAATGCTAATCATTTAAATGTTTGCAGCGTTAAGTTGTATTGCATTTGAACTGTTGCTTTTTATGAGCATTTGTGTTAAACATTAAATGTATTGAATGTATATTGACGAATCGTAAACAAGCTGTGCATACCATACTATTTGAAAATGTATGTTCACAATATTTTCAACATCTACAAAAGTGTTTATAATATTCGTGTATTTGTTTCCTGTGTCAAAAAATTTAGTTTTTACTTAATTTGAATAATTTTAGAGTGTGTGGTATTTTAAACATGTCTAAAAGCTGGTCGTTGCTAGAGTTTTGCAATAACAGTGTATCGATATGTTTTGGTAATAAGTGTACATGTACACATTAGCGCTTCCGTCATACTCCTGTATGAAAAAAAATAAAGGTTATATATATGTGTCGCAGTTGTTTTTTCGCGAGCAAGATGTATTTATGATATCAATAACGGTTTATATAAGGAATAATGTAAAACGAGAAAGCAATTAAGTTTCTTGTATATTTTGTAATGAATTGATACAAAGTTGCATGCCTACGAACTTTTTACCAAACAGAACTTCAGGCCAGAAAAGCATTCTGCACGTTTGTTTAATTATATACTCGTTACATGCTTCGAACCTAGTGACTGAAGGTCTTGACTGCAAATCCATGATTAAAACGATTGCTTCTGTTGAGTATACTGTCATTCAGCAAACACTCCTCCAGATATATACTTAGTTTATTATATGTGTTCTGTCAGTGTGAAACAACATGAAATGCCGATCATTAAACGTATCCAAAGTATCACACGTCTGTCAAACGATCTACCTCATTTTAGCGTCTTTGCTAGAAAAAGTCTATAAGAGGCAACACAGTTTATTGGTGCACGTGTCAAGACATTCTCTATACTCACATTATAGTAAGATAAGTTCGATTATCCAATCAAAAGCAAAAAGCATATTAATTTTGATTAAAATGCTCAAATATTCTGCGGACCTTGTTTCCTTTTGTCATGGTTTGATTTGAGTTACCGTAGATATGTTCAAATAATTTTAAAAAGTTTACAAACATGTACCGGCATTTGTGTTAGAAAACGTGTTTGTGATTTAGAAGAGAGCCATTTAGTTTCCACACTCTCCGTCCGTATAATATGTACATACATTATATACTTAGATTATAAGAGAAGCAAAGATGGGCAAAATGTCGTGTAACATATAACGGGGATTGCAGTTGATAAAGTTTAATCCTGTATCATAATTACGAGAGACTTTATTTGATCAACGATTAGTTTTTGCACATGAGCACATATTAGTTTGCATCGTAATACATAAATGGAGTTAGGAACTTTGAAACACATGATGGTGATTGTTGCTGTTCATGATATAGGATAGGTAGGGAAACTCGCCCTTGAGTCGATTAAGCCCTTGTATCGGACATGTTTATCTTTGTAAAATGCGATTTGAGGTTTGTATTTAATGATTAAAGACTTAGCAATTGAAATAATACTCATGCTTTTCATAGTAAATATACTTGATAAATAAAATGCAATAAAATATTTGTTGATGATATTGTATACGTAGCAGTATTAACAACTTGTGATAAACGGTAAATTCAAAATGTTCAAGTATAGATCAGCTTGACACTATGGGCATTTAGCATAATATTGTTCAAGGTATTCACTAATGACCATGTACTAAATTTAATGCGTATTATGCATCCGGACTACACAAACAATGTTACAATAAACGTGTACCAATAACTACGAATTATTATAGGTTTATACTTACTTGTTCGACATTTTTGCAATAAACACATGCTCACACTTATACTCTGCTGCAGGGGGTGGTGGGAATATGGGCTATATTTTAACAGTTATAGTTTCGTTTTTTTTCATTAACATACAGTTGCATTGATTCATTATATAAAAGTTATTCCATAGAGCAGGATGATTTTTGTAACAATGGAAATTATTAGAAAACACTCAAAACTATTATACGATGTCGTACTCCATATATTTAATTCCTTAACATTGTTTCAGAGAATTCAGATTTTAAGCGTTATTTACTATATTAAGCTTTTATTTACCATGTGACCCCAGGGGAATGGTTAGTTATTTCCCCACGGGCATCTTTTGAACACAAAATTAAAAGAATGCAACACACAACATATTCAATCATAACTCTGTAGGTTTGAGAGAAGAAGATTGTTTTAAGGCTTTCGATATTTCCTATACAATTTTAGATAAATTAACATTGGGACAGGCCAGTTTTGACCAACATGGCATGATTTAAACAAACTTGGTAAAGGACCGCCATTTATGTTAAATACAAATACAAAATCTCTTGACCTTAATGATTCAGAGATTAAGATTTTAAAGTTTTCACTATATACGTACAAAGAAAATAAATAAATCCCATAGCAGGGAAAATTTTGACCATAGGGGCGTAAGTAAAAAATGTGGAGGACCATCAAGTTACTCAACACATTTTCTACCCCTGTTCCTTTCGGTTTCATATACGATGATGTTTCGATCTATTTACTATAAAGCCTATATAAATCATGTGAGATTTTGGGTGTTGACAGTTTTTACCTCCGGGGTATGCTTTAAACAGCCTTAGTGCAGGACCACCATATGATCTTGTGGTTCAGGAGAAGACGATTACAGTTGCGTTTTAAAATATATAAAATATATTTCAGCTGCAGTGAACTTCATATACAATGGACCGAATCAATTAGAATAACTTTGAATGAGATTCAGCCAAGGATCATCCCTGTGAAATTTCATAAAAGTCTGCATAGCGGTTCAGGAAGAGTTGTTAATAAAAAATGTTAACAAACGCACGTTCACACGGACTGACGGACATGACCCAATAAGGACTATGCTTTTTGGTTAACAAAAACAGAATGGTATTAGGTAAAAAAAATATATAGAAAAGACATTATGAACTTCGCTCAACATGTTCATCATTCGACCCGCAAAAAAAGCAAATTCATTTTCAATCGTGACACAAGCTCTACATGCATCAATTATTTGTGTAAAAACATAGCAACCAGTTTTAAAGATCGTTATGTGCAAAGCATGAATTAACCATTTGAACTACTAATTACAAACACAAAATGTATAGTGCGTTTTGGTGTCTGAAAGGTCACTTTGCCCTCATCTTTGTACTCTTTTTATTATGAATATTTCATCAAAAAATGAGTCAATGTCAATGGCTTTTTTAATGCATTTCTTTCATATTTTAATTCGTTTTTTATTTTGCTTACTCTTTTCAAATGCAAATAAACACCTTTATACGAACTGATTTTTAAAGATAAACATATTGAACTAATATTAACATTTTATGTTTATTGATTATTGCTTGGAGATCATATTAAATGTAAAAGTTATCTAAAAATTGATTGCTCTCTGAATACGATTACATTTCTGTATTTTATTCTATTCCAATAATGGGGCTACTTTGCATGCATATTTTCACTGTAAACCATAAACTGTAATTGTTTATTTACAGCGTGTTTAACCACGCAAAGTCGATATTTCCATACACACCCGCAAATAACATACACTACGCGCGTTGTTTACCTTGAGTCGAGAGGTCACATCCGAAAAGCGAATGTACTCGATAGCAATAGGCATAAGGTCAACAAAACTTCGAAAATTCGATTCACTGAACAAATTTAGAGAAACTGAAAGATTTATTTAACTTTTTTATAACTTCTATTAACCATTTAACAAGTTTCTGTTTTATCGGTCGATTTTCTTTTTAGCAAAATTGACAGGAACAAGTGATCAAGAATTGAAAAAAAAAAGTTCGCATTTAAAAAAAAAAAAATTTCGGCATTTACTATTAAAAGATTTTATAAAATTATCATCCAATCGGGACAGGGTTTACCCACAGAACATGCGGATATCGGCATGTCACCTATTTTCGCGATGTGCGCGCACAAATTGTTCCATGCAACATTTTCTGGGAATCTTAACAAAGTAAAAGAATTTTCTTTAAAATAAATCAAGTACATGAAAGTATGTGTTCACTAGTGCAGAGGTCTGCAATTCATGTGCAAGTTTAATGAAGAGTACCGAAAAAATGCACGAAATAGGCATACATTTGGATTATTTTAGTTGAAGTAAGATGTTTAAAAGCAATTTTTAAACTGTTTTTTTTTTGTTATTTAAGTCGTTTCTGTAATTATTTTCAAGCGTAGTAATGTCAGTAAAACAAAATACTCGGAGCGCATGCGTGTGACGTCATCACGAGAGCTGCGTTCTTAATGTAAACAAAGTGATCGAAATTAGGTCATGCTCGAAATAAGGGAATCGTACGAAATATTATTTTCTATGATCACTCGTGAATTAAAATCGATAATCCACCGAATCCAACAAATATCCTCTATGTGATATGTTATAAGGTAAATTCAATATTCTAAGTTAAAATTTTGATAGAGATTTTGTTGCTATCATATCTATTTATAAATTTTTAAGATGATTTATACTGGTCATTATGTATGTATATTTTGGCAAACTATTGAAGTAGACGGGATGAGGAACCTTCAAGCAGATGGTGGTTACCAATCTTAGCCTGCATAGTCCAGGCATGTCTCCAAGTCAAGAATACAAGATTGTATAAGGTAAATTCCTTACACTATGTTTCAAGTGTAATTGACGTTTGTTGCAATTAACTATTGCACAACGGTTTACACTTTTCATCGTATTTTTATCATCGAACATGTATTGAATTATCAAATATATATACGTAATAAGTAATAAATAGTTATAAAATACTCATCAGAGAAGGAACAATTAATCCGATAATTTAAATTATGTTGGTGTTCTTAGAAAACTACATTTATAATTTGATTTTTAACTTCCATTTGAATGTATGAGTCAAATTTATGGCTTGAATAATGAGTAACCACACATCAAGGAATTATACATTTTGATTGGTGCTATATTACTAGTTGTAAACTTATCTTTAACACTGACCATAATTATGTCGAATTTGAAGTTGCTATTTTGTGATTGCCTTAATTTATACATGTATGAACGTGCTAAAGTGGTGTATTTTCTTACATTTTCCTTATGTCATAATGCCAATGTTTTCCAGATGGACGAAACATGCTTTGTGTGTTAGCTGCCGTTTTGGGACCAGCCTGTGGTAACACTTGGGGATAAAGGGAGTGAGAGTGTTAATTGAGCGAGTTTACACCGAGGAACTCAAATAAAAGCAGAACTGGGACAGTGTGTACATGTAAACCAAATCAGGCTTCCTAAAAAGGCCGGACCGCCGGTCTTGACCGGCAAAATTCTAAACGGTCCGGCGAAGTTTCTCATATTGCCGGTCCTTGTGATAGGCCAAAAAAAATTATGACTAAATACCGAAAAATCAAATACTTGCCAAAAGAACGAAAACACCCTATTAAAATCACTCTTTTCGTAATTTTCGAGCATTTTTGTCATAAAGAACACGAATGAATCACTAGTTCTTAAGAGTGCTGTCCATTTGTTGTTTTCTCGAGATGAAACAAAACTCGTACTCATTTTGTTCGTATTTTTTTACATTTGATTACAAAATAAGCGGCATATAAAACATTTGATAAAGCTACTATTAATCCATAAACAAACTTACATAATTGGGTGTTACGTAATTTAAAAATCATATCATCACCCTGGAATAATTATGACCTACTTTCCAATGAACAACGGAAATCATAAAAATAATCATTGATAACCATCAACTAAATTAAAACTTCTAAAATTTGGAAAAAAACAACATTTTTTTAGAGGTAACAGTGACCTTGACCTTTGACCTAGTGACCCAAATATGGGTGAGGCGTGTAGAATTCATCAAGGTGCAGCTCAATATGAAGTTTTAAAGTTGTAGGTGGAAGCACTTTGATTTAAAAGCCAATGTTCAAAACCTTGACACAATGTTGAGGTTTTAGCACGACGCGGACGGCGGACGACACGAGCTGGCTATGACAATACCTCGGGTTTCGAAAACAGCCGAGCTAAAAAGCATATGAATATTCATTTTTTTAAAGCAATCTTTTGTTTGTAATTGCTTAATAAAAACAAATCGAACGAGTATTATGCAAGACACCAATAATGCAAAATTTGTCGGTGATGTCCCTTAAATCCTGTTAGTATCAAAATAATTATATATGTATGAATAATTCTGCAGTGCATTTACTCAGTATTTCCAAAGAGTTTTGAAATCATTTATTTTTAGTTCTTTGGTATCTCGCTGTTATAAATAATGTTACATACACATCTTGAAATAATATGTTTGTCTTAAATAGTGCCATAATTTTATACATCATGTACAACCTAACTCGCCGTTGGTTTAACACGGTTGTGTTGTGCGTATTTGTCAGTTTTGGTGAATGTTATGAAACATAAATGCATGTGTTGTTTTAATAACATTATATCAGAAATGTCGCATAATTATAATGTACATATACGTCTGTTGAATGTTTAGATATATCATATAAGTCTGTCTATACTGATTATTAATGTTTGACTTATTAATGCTTATTTAGCAAAGTGACCGATGGTATTGTTTTGATAATATCATTAAATTTCACTATAATTGATATCAATGTTTTGGTCTTTTCTATTATGGTTGTCATTATCAAAATAATTTTACCCCCCCCCCCCCCATTCGCCGAGAAAATAGTACCCGACTTTGACGTTGAATAAAATGACTTACGACTGACCGATCAAAATTTCGACGCGCATTTATACAATTTGACCTCGGTTAACCTGCAAGAGGGAGGCGCCATTTTTGTTCTGCTTCGCTTCTGTATCGTTTATAATAATCGGATTTCATTAAACTATACTCGCGTTAACAATACAGAAAAGATCAGAAAAGGTTTGTTATGATCATTTTCTGTTTTATTGTGTTCTATTATGTTAATACAAAATCATTATATAAATATAAAAACCAGCTTTTCGAATCGATCGCAGCGTTCGCTATTTGACACACAAACCAGAACCATTATCTGAAGGAATATTTCAGTGTCGTGTTATGCATGCTTTAAATAATCGTATTGAAATGTTTGTTTATATCAAAACAAATCAAAACAGATAAACAAATATGTTTTTCTATCAGTATTTACGTAAAAAATGGATTGTTTGAATCGGGTACGAACTTAAATTGTATTTGCTTGTTTGTAACAATTTTCGCGATTTTGCAAAGCTGTCAGATAATGATCAATAACGGCAACAAAACGATTTTTTTAATGCATTTTATTATTTTATACATATTGGATATGTTTTGTTATTTTGTCAGTGTGTCTGGCTGTGTTAAAGGTGAAAGACTTCAAAGAGTAATGATGGAGTATCCAGGTACCTTCTGTAAGGAAGTGGGATTTTGCTGCAACTCCATCATAACCAAGCAAGTTGAAAAACCCAGTCCATTGACAAATGGAATCGTCGTTGAAATATTCAACTTTACGAAGAAGAATTGTTATTTCTTAAAACATTTTGTAGAAGTGCTCTTTATGTTAAATGAGGAGTGTAAGAATATGTCCCCATCAATTCTGAAATCAAAAGTAAACAGTGTTCTTGAGTGTAAAAAGAAGTTAGTAAGTAAGAAGAAAGTTCCTAGTTTTCAAACTCTTGAACTACTGAACAAAGACTTTAATGTGTGTTTAAATACTGTTAAATCAATTATTGAGTCACTCAACTCGGTGCAAACTGCTAATGGCTGTGAGCACATATGTGCCGCGTTGAACGATGAAGGGTTATTTCAAATTAAAGGAATTCAAACTGACATTGGCGATGGGGATGAATGTGGAAATGACACTAAAGAATGACTTTTCAAAAGTACCTGTGTCAGGAGTTGAGACAAAAATGTAAAAAGTTGAAAAAAAAACGGTTGCGGAGCATTTTAAATTTAATGGGTGCAAACGGCGTATTGGACATAATTCAATGAAAAACATTAACAAACGAGACAAAGCTGAAAAACTGAACAGAAAGTTTCTTCGTGATTCACAGAAGCTTGTGTGCAAACAGGTCAAAAAGCTACATACTGCTAGAGAAACAATTGAAACGCTTTGCAATGAAACCTGTTTGCTTGTTGATAGTGTTAAAGACCTCAAACGTGACGATGAGCTTGTAAACATGACACTGAGTACTGAAATTAAGAAAAAGACATTGTCTCAAAAGTCAAACAGCAGGTTTCGAAAGATAATTAGTAAGTTAAGAATTTCGATGATAAATTGACAGAAATTCAATTACCTAAACACAATGCAGACTTAAAACAGAAATTAAAAAGATTAACATTAACAACTGCAGCACTGAAACAGAAGTAAAATCTGTAAAACAATTTCCATTGCATTGCGCATGTGCTGCTTGGGTTTCTCAGATATATCTGTGAAGACATAAAATTACTCGAAAAAGAGCTAAATGAAATAGGCGGCCCCCTTGGTCGGGACTCATTGCCAGCATTCAAATTCTAGTCAAAAGCGGGGACAGTGATTGAGCGGGTTGTGCGAACCGCTGCAGACACCTTCGGACCTGCTGGGGACCACTTGGGACTGCGTTACAGATGGGATTCTTCAGGTCAATGGTAAATATGAAAATCCCTACACAAATTTACCACTATAAAATACGTTGGTATTAGTCAATACCTTGAACAATACAAAAAACTTAAAATTGTTACTTATTAATAATATAATTAATAAGCTATATTTATAAAGTAAAAAAAACAACTCAATTCTGCAACCATATCATTTATTATTAAAATAACATTCAATTTTGCGCCAACACATTTCATTTTGTTTTAGGAATCAAGCCAACTATAGGAAACTACCGCGACAACTGGTTCAACGGACTTTTTCAGAATGCAGCTGAAATTCAAGTCCATCGACAAGAGTTCCTGACAGTCATTAAAACCGTAAACAAAATCCAAAGCGAAAAAACCAGGCCGTATCTGCGGATTTGCACTGCACAAGGATCACATCATTGTTGGCTGCAACAAGCTTGATTTATGTTCATGCGACTGGTCCTTATTGGCAATTAATCACATCAGGAAGTGTGCCATATCTGGAACTTTGTCCCCATATACAGTCACTGCACGAATTCCTGTGTGTGATTAAGGACAATCCTAAAAAGCTTTTAAATGAAAGTGTATTTTGGCAGATAGAATATGACATCCCCCAGAAAGAAAGATACCTGGTTGAAATTTACAACACTTTTCCACCAGCCAACAATGAATTCTTGCGCACCATCAAGTGCCTTGCACAATCAATGATTAAGTGCATTGAAAAACAACTTTGTGACTTTCTGCCTGGTGGACATTTCAGTGGAGCACCAAGTCAAAGTGACATTGACAGGACAAAGTTTGCCTACTCTACAAATCTCGGCTGTGAACACCATTTTGAGGATCTAGATATTTCACAGAAAAGACGCCCTAACGAGTCTCTCCATCATCACACATCTGTTCTTCTGCTAAAAAGAAATCGTGAGCAGTTGAAAAGATGGTATGATGGTTTGACGAAAGAAGAAGAAGTATGTTATGGAAAAAGGCACGCAAGGGTGGCAAGGCATTGAAGATAAAGCACCACAAACAGGAGAAACGTGAATCTGATTAGTTTGTATAGCCTTCATATATAAATTAAAAGCTGAAGGAGTATTTTTGAAAAAGTTCTGTAATTAAGTGTGCAATCTGGTACATTTAATTTATTAACAATCAAATGAGACATAACTTCACTTTATTTACTCAATACTCTATCAGGCTGACGTAGTGGATATGGTGTCCGCCTAGTGATTGGAACGTTTTGGGTTCAACCCTGTTTATTAGCGTTCTCTTTATATTTATATATACCAAGTACTGATTATTCCCAGAAAACCGACTCTAGAATGTCTTAATTAGCTTAAAGCTTTCAATGCAATCAAGCTTAAATAAAATGGCTAAACTCTAGCATGAATTATACTTTTGTATTTTAGTGACTCAACATAACACAGTCATTTCAACATGTAGTCTTGTCAGCGGTGATGGAGCAGTACATCAGATTTCCAGAATCTCGTTATGAGCTGAAGATCATTGCCGATGGATTTCATCAACGATGTGGAATGCTTGGCGTTGTAGTGGCTGTTGATGGAATCCACAGTGCATGTCCTGCTCCAACATCCGAGCATAGGTCCTTGTTTATCCGCAGCTTAGTGCTTCAAGCAGTCTGTGACAGTTATTTGAAAGTTTGGACATATGCCCTGGATGGCCAAGTTCTGTGCATGATGCCCATGTATATAGGAACGGCCCAGTGGCGCATTAAATGGAAAATCTTCCGCATGAGTACCATGTTCTCGAGGATTCAATATACCGCCTGACAAGAAATCTTCTTGTTCCGTATGGAGGCCATGGACATTTACATCATTTGCAAAACATACTGCGATATTTGTGCCTGTGTTCATGCTTAATAGTTGCTTAACAATTGGAAGCCATAACCTGTTTTGTAGGATGGTGTTGGTGGGACAATGAATTTTGTGAAGGTAAAAATACTGGAAAAGATAATTAAAAGTCAAAGAGTTATGCTATTGTTAAGCATGCTTTATTGATTTGTAATGTTTCAAAGATATCATTATTAACAGAATAAAATGTCCATAACTTGAATATTCTACTTTTTTCATAACATTAAATTTGTTATAGTACAAAATGCTGTATTATGTTATATCATGATCTGTTTCGTGAACAATGACATTGCAATGTATATTTGATAATTTGTAAATGGGTGTTACACGCATTATCCCTACCTTTAGCTCAAAAAGTAATTGCTTAGTAATTTTGCCACCTAGAGAAAAATACTTCTCAGGAACAATTGCATTTGGGAAAGTTTATGGCTAGTAAAATTTGGATTTCTTTGGATTACCCAAGGTTACCAATTTATGTTTAATGAATTTGCAATAAAAAGCTTTGACAGCATTTTCCAACATGTCACAAAATGTCGAAAAAGTGTATGGAATAAAGTGGAAGTTGATTTTATGTGTAATACACATGTATATGCTTTTTTGATTCAAAGTTTGTGTTTTCACTAAAACTGCAAACATAGTAAGCTTTATGGTATTGCAACTAAATAAAAGATTCAGATTTAAATTGTATTATTTGAATGAGCTTTCTCATGCATATCAGTCTCGCTCTGTGAAAAAGAGGTTTAAAGCATGTGCGTTCCAAATTAGCCTGTGCCGACTGCACAGGCTAATCAGGGATGACATGCAACACACATGCATTTTACCCCCTTTTCACCGATCAGGCTCATATATGTTCAACAAACCAAAGATAATCAAAAACAAAATGAGTATTTAACCCTTACCACTCAAAAACGCACTAAGACGCATTCGAGAATAAATCTAATCTAGTAAGAAAGGTAATATATTAAAGTTTTAAAGGCTTTGTTTCCAACCCAAAGATACTGATGAACAGCAAATAGCATAAAACCTGAACAGATTGCGAGTTACTTGCAGGCTGTTCTGGTTTTATGATGATTGCATGTAGCCATTTGAACTTTGACCAGAGCAGGAAAAGGTTAATAATAACACAACTGCAATTATACTTCAGTTATTTTAAAACTTCCCGTCAAAGTGCCATAGCACCTTTAAATATGGTATGTCATTATTTCATTTCAAAGAATTGCCCAGTGGTAAAGAAGTTTACTCTAGAAGACCCTGGTTTGAATCCCCATGAAACCAAATTATCGTTTTCTTTAATCAATGAAGCCTGGCTTTAATAGAACCGATGTTCATACTAATGCAAGTAACTTGCAACTGTCTAACTAGAATCGGAGATGGTGGAAGGCAAACGGCTATACAACTTATATTATCTATTCATACACAAACAATATACTGTTGATTGACAGTATCTTGTAGAGCATTCATCTAATGCTACAGCAAAATTTGCTTACAAATAATACTGCAAGTAACACAAGTCATCAAAAACTTACCTTTATTGCATCAACCATTCAGCAGGAATAAAATATAAACAGAAAAATTATGGCATTTTTTTCATCTGAACATACTAGTCTTGATATACAATCCCATATAAGCATAATTATAAAAACGACAATTTACTATTTCTTCGTTTTATATGTCAGCATAAAGACAAGATGGTATTCACTGTGCAATGAAATACAAGCACTCCTCTTACAATTGCTTTTAAATATAAAAACATGATGAAAGATGAGCTTTTTCTTGTCTTTAAATAACTTGATACTTTACAATGACCAAACAATACAACTCAACATACAAATAATCCAACAAAATATATTTTAATGAAACAATATTTTTATTCAACAATAGGAATAGCTTAAGGTTGCAACGTATACAGTCACCGTGTCAATCTAAGCAATTTGCTGCAAAGAGTAAAATCATATAAAGATGTCCACAACGGATGATGTGCAAGCTGGCTCTGACTCAGATTTCCACAACAGATGATGTGCAAGATGGTTATTACAAGAATGTGAACAACAGATGACGTGCAAGCTGGCTCTAAGACAGATATCCACAACAGAGATTGTCCTTGCTGGCTCTGACTCTAATGTCCACAAGAAATGACATGCAAGCTATCTCTGACTGATGTTCTTAACACATGGCATGCAAGCAGGCTCTAACACAGATGTCCACAACAGATGACGTGCAAGCTAGAACTAACACGGATGTCCACAACAGAGGACGTTCAAGCTACCACTAACACGGATGTCCACACCAGATGACGTGCAAACTGGCTCTAACACGGATGTCCACACCAGATGACGTGCAAGCTGGCTCTGACTCGGATGTCCACAACAGATGATTTGCAAGCTGGCTCTGACTCAGATATGTACCCAGAAGATGATGTTCAAGCTGGGAACACTGCTACAGCTATAAAATACAAAAAACATCTTTCATACTTGCATTAGTTTCTTTCTATTTCTTCCCAATACAGAACATAATACTGTATTCTGCTATTGATATCTGAAGGTTTACCAGATGCTTTGTGTGAAGATAGTTCATACCAAAAATTAGCCTTAAAACACTTTTAAGACATAATGTACATTCTGCTTTGAGAAAAAAAGCTCAGAATTCAGTGGTTAGGTCGAATTATGTTGACTAAGTTTGCTTGCCATGCAGACAAAATGTTGAATTTTGAAACCTATTTTGAGAATAGGTTTCAAAAGTTAACATTTTAAGACATTCTAAACTCTTACAGTTAACAGATAATAGTATTATGTGTTAACTGTAAGAGTTTAGAATGTCTTGACAGTCATTGTGTTTGTAATACATTTTGTTATTTTTCAGATGTGTGTGATGGTTAAATGTAATAATCAATAATCTTGTTCTGAAAGCCGGTCAAATCGTTCCGTGGTGAACACCTACCCATTGTGGTCAACTTGTACTGTTTTTTTGTCAACTTGTACCTACCCGAAGTAAGCCCGTACCCGATATACAGAAATAGGCGTAGGATGGTCAGTTTATAATTCAAACTCATAGAGACAATGCTTATTTTCCTCTTAATGTTTCCACTTGAATTATCTAAGCATAAGATTGTCAGAATGAACGTCTCTATCTTACCAATTTGTCTGCTGCAGATATGTAGTAAGCAGAGAAATGGTTAATGAAAAGACACTTGTGGTTGGTGTCTTTCAAGGGTTTTACAATTGTGACAAAACAAAACAAATGTTACCAGCTGAATAGTTTGAATGAGTTGTGAGTTGACAAAATGGGGATGAGTTGAACAACGTACGAGTTGCCTTTGGGACGAATTTAATTGCCTGTAAAGCTTTGTTCTTTTTCTTTGTAATTGAAGATGTAAACGGTGCTGGAATAAAACAATAACAATAACTTTGCGCTCTACTAACTGAGCTTAAGGGAAGATGATTCTTACCCACAAACACTTGGAGTTTTATTCCAGCACCCTATACATCTTCACTTTGTTTTATGATCAGAGACGTTTGCATATCGGCAAACCGTGAAAACAACACTCGATACAATTAAGCTGTTTTAATTGCATTCAAATTCATAATACCTGTATGTTAAATACTAACCGTGTGGCTAATGTCATAAAAATTTATCCCTCTTTCGCCCTTTAAAGGTGTTGTGTTAATATTAAACAACCGCCATCATGATGGCTTCATGAATGCTTGATAAGACGCGAGTTTTGATTAGTTCTTTCTAGGTGTCGGAACCGATCAAATTTTATCGCGTAACCACATAGCAACCCGAATTTCGTGCAGTAATTCGATGCTAATGAAAAATCGCGCGGAATAATGAATCTTCCGCGCGATTTTTCATTAGCAACCCGCCTTTAACATAGCAACCCGACGTTTGTACAGTAGTTCAATGTTAAATTGTTCCGACGGAAGATATGAAAATTCCGCGCGATTTTTAGAACCCGCTTTTTGTATGTTGTCTATTTAACAATTGTTCCGACCGAAGATATGAAAGTTCCGCGCGATTTTTGCACAGTTCGCGAAGATGTGAATCCAACGAACGTTCCGCGCGATTTTTGAACCCGCTTTTTCAACGATGATTTGTACAGTTATGCGATAATATCGATTCCCGAGATTCCTACGTGTATGAATGTTCCGCGAAAAATGAAAATCCCGATAGTTACTATATAATTACATGTATTTTAGTTGGGGGTCCCCGAAGGCTTTCCATAGGTATGTGTTAAAAAAATAACTTATACTGTTGTAGTTCGTATTGACATCAAAATGTGTGATGTAAACATATGTGCTCATATTATTTATCTATTATATTTTACCAGTAAACGAACATATTTTGTTGTGTTAAGTTGATGACGTTTGCCATTGAATATGTTCTGCTTATTGATTAAATTTTCATTTTTTTGTTTTTTTACCTCTACGTATGAAATGAGTTGCTATTATTTTCTATCTACAATATGGTCAGATTAACAGTATATTAACTGTATAAACATTGTTGATAACAGATACATACGAAATTGATAATTTACTGTTTCCATAGCAACTGTTAACTTAATTTAAAAAAATTATTAAGTGTGTATCAATCTTTGAATAAAATACAATTGCTAAATAAACCATGTATGGCAGTTTAGATGCGCAACAAAAATTTATTATGTCATTTTTTTTTCATTTTAGTTTCAAGTTCGTTGCTATACAATATGTTCAATTTCTGAATACACCCCTATTTTCAGAAAATGTTCATACATTTGTTTTACTATAAACATGTTGGTTATGTTTAATATCTGTCCAGAAGATATTTTGTTGATGTGTTATTTTGTGTCTTAAATTCTTTAAAATGACAAAACATTTCAAAAAAAGAACATTGTTTGTTTCCAAAGCAACTATGAGCGTTTAATGCTTTATAATAATAATACAATTAATTATGTAAGTCATAGTTCATAACTGTCATCGTCATAAACACACAATTGAGTTATTATCAACAAAAACTGATCAGCATAACATGAATGCTGGTAGAATTACAACGTGATTTCGTTGTATTGAAACGTCATTTCGTACAAAATCGCGCAAATCAGTGTTTCTGACATGCAATACAAAAAAATGACACAACATCGTCAATTTTAGGAATTCAATGCTCAAATTTCAGATTTTGTTTTTACAGATGTAGCACTTTCAGAATATATGCTTTACTGAAAAAGTCATTTTTGACCAGATGGGTCAAAATCTCGTTCCCAGCCACATTTGTATTTTTATAAATTGCCAGTTTACCCATACCCCCGCTGTGGTCCCAGTGCACAGCGTTGATCAATATACAGAGGCAGAGGAAGCACTGTAATAAACTGTTGATTAGTCAGCAGAGAGATGATATCATTATATAAGTTATCATTATAGTGCTTCAATACACGTACACAGGCATTCTTGAACCATGCCTTTGGTTTTCCACTGAGTGTTTTGGTCTACGATACAAAATTATATATTGATCTGTGTTTTCTATTTTAAGACCAGTGCACATTTAGGTCTCATAAGCCGCCTTGTACTGGTTTCTTGGAATCCAAAATTATCTAAAATTATAATAATAAATGAGCCGTTATAAATTTGACCGCTCACATAGGCAGGTACCGGCATACACGAAGCCTAATGGCGCAGAGTGACATGCAAACAAACATGGAACACGAACAGGTTATGGATCAAATAAATAAAAACTAAATTAGGCATTTATAACAGGACATATTCTCATTCCTTTTATGACAATGTGATACTGGGTCACTATGTATTTTTGAAAACTATGGAAAAAGCGTCAATGTTGAAATTAAACTACGTAATGCATTTAAATCATAGTTTAATCGTTATTTGACATCTTACTAAAATCCAGAGTACTCTACTCATGTTGTGGACACTTTGTAGCGGTCCCTTGTCAGCTGATATAAATAAATTGCGGTGCCGTTTGTCTATTTAAAATTGTGCATGCTGACGTATTTTAACCTGTATGTACGGCTGCATTCTTGTGACACTATGTCAAACTTTACTATTCAATGTAAAGGCGACAAATTTGAGCAAAACTAAATGCAACCCCATAACCATACCTTTTCGTACAGGCAATTCTACGCGGAATCGATTCATGCAATAAAAAAGATATGTCATGTTCAAACCAAGAAAGAACTTGACACAAATCAAAATCAACTGTTTTTGCAACTCTTTTTTTTCGGCCGTTTTCTAGTGGAATGTAACATTTTTTAGAGCAATGTTTTACTATAGTCTCTAAGTTTATCATATTTCAGGGATTTAATAGTGAACGCCTATTCATGCCATACCACTATCTCTAAAAGATAAAACCAGAACAATAGTTTAAAGTGTAAAATATGCCTTCGAGTCAACTATAACGATCAATTAGTATACTGTAACCACTAATGCTACGTCATACAATGCTTACGGACGAGAACGGAGAAACTCGAACATGTCTCAGTTAATCAAATAACTGTATTCACCGGAAGCAGACCAAACGAATTGAAACGTTGGCAACGAACTGCATACGATTTGACCACGTGACGTATTTACATATAAACAAAAACACACACGGATTGCGACACAACTTGGCAAGTGTCACAGGTCGATAATTGAATAATTTATATAAAAAAAATATAAATGCTTGAAATGATTTTGTTTTACTTTACATCACCTACTTTATACAGTTAGGTCCGTCCGTCAAGTTCATCGTATTCGTAGATGTACTTAGGCGTAGGTAGACATATACGGTAGTAAGGAAGCTGATGCACACCGAGGTAAAGATATAGAAATCAAGCAACCGAAAGAGGCTACTGAAATGAAAGGTGTAGAAAGTGCAGATGAAACAAGAAAGAAGTATGATGATAGAAATGACTTAAGATGTCGTGAGAAGTCAGAGGATCTAAATAGCAAGTTGAATTTGACATCATTTTCGGGTATGGAGCCAGTACCTCGAAATGAAGCCACTTTTGAAGAATGGAAGCTAGAAGTAGAATGTGTAAAGGCAATATATTCTGAGATGGTTATGTTGCAGGCTATAAGAAAAGCCTTAAAAGGACAAGCGAAACGAATTATGCTTCACATTGGTCCTAATGCTTCGGTGGAGATGATAGAAATGAAACTAGAAGATGCATTTGGAAACATAGCAAGTAGAGATAGCATCTTGTCCCATTTCTTTTTGGCAGAGCAGAAGGAGACCGAGTCGATAGTTGAGTGGGGTCTTAGGCTAGAAGAGATGCTTTTACAAGCAAGTAGAAAGACAGCAATAAATGCAAGCGAGAAAGAGGATATGCTGAAAAGGAAATTTTGGAGAGGGCTTCAGAATGAAGAATTGAAGAATGCAACTAGAATGCACTTTGAGTCAGACATTAGCTATGCAGATTTACAGAAGAAAGTAAGAGCTGAAGAGTTTGAAATAAGGGTACAGAGAGAGAAGAAAGAGAAAGGTAAAGAGAAGCCGTCGTACAAAGCTCGACAGTCTGTTATCAGTTCTTCTAATGACAATAGTGAAGAAATGATGAAACTGCTTATACAGAAGATTGAGCAGTTGGATAAAAAGGTAGATACACTCCAGAAAGAAAACGAGGAATACAAGAGCAAAACAACTACTCCAGGAAATAGAGACAGAGACTACAGACATTTTAGAGGCCGAGGGTATGCTAGAGGCAGAAACAATCGTGGTAGAGGAAGAGGAAGTGTTCAGTCTGAAAAGGAGCAAAAGCGTGAGGATACGAAGCCTGTAGATGATTTAAACCAGAAAAGTTCTCCACAAAAGGGGGCCTGGAGAACGTAGAGAGAAGACCTCCACCAAAGATTAACATTTTTGACAGACTAATCGGACATTCAAATGAGAGCGAAGTAATTATAAATGGAAAACAATCATCTTGCCTGGTTGACACAGGATCTATGATCACCACAGTTAGTGAAGATTGGTACAAGCAACTAGACCCGTTACCAGATATACACACAATACAGGAATTCATTGTCCAAGGTCCAGATGGAAATAGTTTACCTTATATTGGTTATATCGAGGCAGTTGTCAATGTACCAGGAGTTTCCAATCATGATATTCTTGTACCTGTACTTGTTGTTCCGAATACAGACTATAATTTGGAAGTCCCTGTTATTATCGGAACCAATGTCCTGAAGTTCATACCACAGTCCGCTGAAGAAAACTTAAGGAGTGGAAACAGCTGTTTCTTTTATCAATCACAGAAAGCCGATTGGAACAGTCCGCTCTACGAATGATAAAGAGATCAGCATACAACCCTTTGAATCAATTGTTTTATCAGGGTTTGTAAGGAAATCCGATACAGTGGATTCTGCAATAACGGAGCCATCTGAAAATGTATCCAGCCGGATCGGAGTTTGTCCGCGAGTTGTTAAGCTTAACAATCCGGGTAAATCTTCAAGAGTTCCGGTTAAGATTTTCAACACGTCGGCTAAACCGGTGAAGATTCTGCCGAAGTCTGTATTGTGTGAACTTCAAGAGGTAAAGGTGTTGCGAAACTGGGAACCAGAAATGAATTCAGATGGAGTTTAAAGAGAACCCAACAAGCCTGAAAGTGAGGATCAGAAACAAGAATTCATTGAAAATCTTAACCTTAAGATAGATCATTTAGATCCTGATCAGCAGAGACAATTACAAGACCTGTGCTACAAGTGGAGAGATGTGTTTTCACAAGGTCCTTTGGATTTGGGAAACACGGATCTGGTTAAACATGAAATTAAACTGGATGACGACCGTCCATTTAAAGATCCGTATAGGAGGATTCCACCAGCTCTGTTTAACGAGGTCCGTGAACATCTGCAAGAGATGTTGAACATGGGATCCATTCGTCCATCTTACAGTCCGTTCTCGTCAAATGTCGTGATTGTCAGAAAGAAGGATGGATCAATACGATTCTGTATTGACTACCGGAAACTTAACAATCGATCACACAAGGATGCATACGCAATCCCCAGGATCGACGACACACTCCATCTTCTGTCTGGCTCACAATATTTCACGGCGCTCGACTTGAAAGCGGGATATTGGCAAGTGGATTTGGCGGAGGAGGATAAAGAAAAGACTGCATTCCAGGTCGGCAATCTTGGCTTCTTTGAGTGCAACCGGATGCCGTTTGGTCTATGCAATGCCCCCGCGACTTTTCAAAGGTTGATGGAGCGTTGCATGGGCGAAATGAATCTCAAAGAATGCCTCATATATCTTGACGATATTATTATCTTCTCCTCGTCATTTTCGCAGCATTTGGAACGTTTGGAAGCTGTGTTCAGTCGACTCCATGCTCATAATTTGAAGCTTAAGGGTTCAAAGTGTGAGTTCCTCCAAAGCGAAGTCACCTACCTAGGGCACGTTGTGTCCAAGGACGGCATCAAGACCGACCCAGACAAGATAGATGCGGTTCGCAAATGGCCTGTCCCAACCAGTGTTAAGGAGGTACGGAGTTTCCTTGGATTCGCCGGCTATTTCCGTAAATTTGTCCCAGGGTTTGCAAGTATCGCACGGCCACTCAATGACCTGATTGGTGGACCAATGACTGAGAAGAAGAAATCATCACCTAAAGTTCCAATTGGGTGGGGAGAGAAACAGCAGTAAGCGTTTGAGACCATTATTGAGAAAATCACCACAGCACCAGTATTGGCATATGTGGATTACTCCAAGGCATTCATTTTTCATACTGATGCATCTATCAGTGGTCTTGGAGCAGTCTTACTACAGAGGCAAGATGACGGCACAGAGAGACCCATCGCATACGCCAGCAGGAGTCTCAAGCCCTCCGAACGGAACTACCATTCAAGTAGACTGGAATTTCTTGCACTTAAATGGGCAGTAACGGAGAAATTCCATGACTACTTGTATGGAGCGAAGTTCTAGGTGCTTACGGATAATAATCCACTCACCTACGTCAAGACAACTGCCAAGCTCGATGCCACTGGTCACCGCTGGGAAGCTGCCTTAGCTAACTACAACTACGATATCAGCTATCTCAGTGGTAGGAAGAACACCGATGCAGATTCTTTGTCTCGTCAGAGGAGCAGCAGTGAAGACAAGCCAGATGACTTCAAGCAGGTTGATAGCGATGTAGTAAAGGCGATGCTCTGTGCAAGACATTGTTCTTCGCCTTATGCTTTATGTCCGGATGCCAGCGATGAGATGGACGATGATGATGACGAACCTGGAGATCTTCCTGTGGACGCCATTGAAGCACATGCACTGAAATCACATGATTGGGTCAAAGGGCAGGATGCGGATCCCACGATTTCGACAGTGAAGACTTGTGTTTCTCTGGGTACACGACCTAACCAAGCTCAGTTGCAAAACTACTCTATAGATGCAAGGAAGTACCTCAGGAACTGGAAGCACCTGACTTTGAAGGAGGCAGTATTGTTCCATAGGACATCTATCCGAGGAGAGCCAGTGGATCAAGTTGTCCTTCCAAGATCTGCAAGAGAGATCGTATTCAAGGCGTTGCATGACGACATGGGCCATCAAGGACGGGATAGGACGCTTAGCCTATTCAAGGAGCGGTTTTATTGGCCAGGTATGGATGCTGACATTGCGTTGTGGGTGAGAAGTTGTGACCGGTGCATTCGCCGCAAGGTGGCTCCGACTGTAGCGACTGGGTTGGTGAACATCACTTCTTCGGTGCCGATGGAATTAGTGTCTATTGACTACCTATCGCTTGAGCCATCTAAGGGTGGGCATGAAAATGTACTAGTCATAATGGACCATTTCACACGTTTTGCTCAGGCCATACCCACCAAGAACCAGACAGCCCGAACCACAGCCCGAGTCCTTTACGATCACTTTTTCATGTATTACGGTTTCCCTGTTAGACTTCACAGCGACAGAGGCCAAAATTTGCTGTCCAAAGTGATACAGAGGTTGTGCAAGATCACAGGGATTAAAAGGTCAAGGACGACACCTTACCATGCCCAAGGAAATGGTCAGGTGGAGAGATACAACGAGACTCTTCTTCAGATGCTTGGAACCCTATCAGATGAGAAGAAGAAGGACTGGAAGTCATTTGTAACGAGCCTTGTCCACGCCTACAATGCGACGCGACATGAAAGCACAGGCTACTCACCGTATCAACTCATGTTTGGTCGTCCACCTCGGTTGGCTTTAGATGCGTTCTTGGGGCTTAAACGACAACACTGCAGCGGGACGTCACCGACTTACTACATGCAGAAGTTGGAGAAGGTACTCTCGGAGGCATACAGTAAGGCTTATGATGCTGCACTCAGAAGTGGACACAGGGGCAAGAAGCACTATGATCGGAAAGTTCGGGAATGTAAGCTACTACCTGGCGACCGTGTACTTGTGAGAAACGTCGGTCTGAAGGGAAAACACAAGTTAGCTAACATCTGGGAAGAGATGCCTTATGTGATTCTCGCTCAACCGGATCCAGACCTTCCTGTTTTCGAAGTGCAGAAGGAAGATGGTCAAGGAAGAAAACGGCTTCTTCATAGAAACCATCTTCTACCATTTATCAGCCTGCCAATTGAAGACATTGGAAGTGCCACGTCCAGCGAAGCAAATTCGGATATTGAGTCAGCTGAACAGGTCACAGATTGCGATGACTCCGAAGCAGTTTCTGTTAGTGACCATGCTAATTCTGATTCGTCTTCTTCGTCTGGGTCAAGTGCACCGAGATATCGTCCTCCACATAGAAGACAGCCTGGTGAAACAGGGTTATTACCGCGCGGGACCTCACGACAGCGGAAACCAAGCAGAGTGATTACCTGTGGTGATTTTGTTGTTGGCCAGCAGAGAGGGTCAGTGACAGCAATAGGTGCAAGACACTGATGGTGCATTATATGTTATGATGTTTGGAGGAGATAACAACAGTACAGAACAGCAAAGTCACTTTTGTTTTATTTGTATTACCATAATATATTATTGAGCTGATTTCTGTCAGTGTTGTAACATTTACATTTTGCAATTGTTATATGCACATTTTGACTTTTGTTCTATTTGTATTACCATAATATATTATTGAGCTGATTTATGTCAGTGTTGTAACATTTACATTTTGCAATTGTTGTATGCACATTTGACTTATGTTTGTGTACTGTATTTTAAAGATAGTGTCTTGCAGTATTGTCAAATTTCTAGCTTGTTAGCTTCAGTTTAGATTGAAATTGTACCGTAGAATAATGAGATGCCGTTATGTTTGTGTGATTATTCATATGGAATAATATAGCTGTAGTATTATAGCCACGCGTTAGTTTGATTGTTGCTATAGTATAGTGGTATATGTTTGTAGGCATTTGACACTGCAGTACTGTATTGTAATGACACCTGGATGTTAAGGTTTCATTTGATGTATGCAAATGTGATTATGTATTTTGCTATTTTCATATGGTTATTATCTAAATGCTTATTTGATCATGTTAGTATAACGCTTTTACTTGTGTACATTTATATATAGATGTCGAGGACGCCATTTCTTCGGAGGAGGGAAATATGTTACAGGTCGATAATTGAATAATTTATAAATAAAATGTATAAATGCTTGAAATGATTTTGTTTTACTTTACATCACCTAATTTATACAGTTAGGTCCGTCCGTCAAGTTCATCGTATTCGTAGATGTACTTAGGCGTAGGTAGACATAAACGGTATCAGGTAAACTAACATCTATATTTATCTTCACCTGTCCACCTGTCCACTCTCCTTTGTTATGCTAATTCCCCTCTAGCGCTGACCAATCGTATGTATATAACATCAATCGTTGATGTTATGCCTTGTTGATGTTGTATACGTACGATGAACGGCCTTCTCGATATCCATTAAATATATAGTATTTAAATATATATTTGCATGTAAATTGCTTTAGTAACATTGTTTTATGTTTATGTATGTTTTTAGCCATTTTCATATTGTATTTTATGTAACATGTAAGTAAGATTGATTTACCTGTGCGACCTATATTCAAGTATTCATAACATCCATCGTCGCCATTGTTATTTATGTTTACATTGTTTACATTGTCGTCAGGTATAGTATATAACATCAATCGTTGATGCTATGCCTTGTTGATGTTGTATACGTACGATGAACGGCCGTCTCGATATCCATTAAATATATAGTATTTAAATATATATTTGCAGTTAGTTGTATTTTACCTGCCGTCAGACCAGCCTAAAAGAACCACGTACTGTAACACAAGACAGACCCCTGGGGCCGTTTCTGGTACAATGCGTAACTTTACGGACGAAAAAGTACGTACGTATAAAGTAACGTACGCTTTTCTGAATGTGTAAGTGCGTTTCTATAAACCGAACGTAGCGTTAAACTTAGTTGCTATGTTTGAAAAATCTCTAAACAGAAGTCTGGTGATTGCGCGGACCTTATAGAGAACATTTGAAGAAATTCATAAAGTAGATTTAATTTGCTTTCTCTAACAAACTTTCGGTAGACTAAATATTTATACATTTATCCTTAAGAAGTACCTTATAAAGAGCAAAGTTCTTTCCCTTGTTTGCGAAATTGCGACGAAAAAAGGGGTCAAATGTAAAAAAAGTTCAATCTCTTGATTCTTTTAAAATTAAGTGTGGCCATTCTTTGTTGTGCTGGATATGCTCTTTGTTAAAACAGAAGAGATGATTCTTACTGAAGCAAATCTTTTACGAAGGTTAGTCAGATATATTTCAAACTGGAATTGCTGGAGCAAACTGGAAGAAAATGATGGATAATACTGAGAAGACAGGCATGTGTATTGTAGCTTACACATCTGAATTTGCAGAAACATAATCAAGGAGTTTCCTGACAGGAATTCAATTTACTGGAAGGGTATCTTTGATTATGTTTAGTGCGTCACTGAATTACAAATGGAATGTCCTATAATGAGAAGAACATCAGCAATGGCCTCTGTAAAGAAGGTAGTATTTTTTTAAATTTCATTTACTGATCAATGATAATGTACAGTAGTACAGTATGGTTTTAGAAGAATTAACAAACTCTGTAGCTTGTATTCACGTGTCGCACTTCTAGATAATTTTATAACAATCAACATCATGTTTTTACCATGATTATATTTATACTTGTGTGCAAAATATTTAAAAAAACAACAACAGATTTGTACTCATAAATTCATTTAAAATGAGAATCTTTTTTCTGTGATAAATTAACATTGTCCATGAATGCTTCTATTAATTTGAGACAATAGGCATTTGCAATTATCATAAAGTATGCATCTTCACATATATAATTATATTATATTTTTTGTTCAATATTTAAAAAAAAATGCATGGATTGGTAAAATATATGTCAGGGTATGTACCAGTTGTGATTAGTTTTAAATACAAAATTTGAGAAATTGGGATCCATCCTGGGTCATTGGTATGGGGTAATTGGTATAACAAGCGGGCACTTGCGTAAACCTGAATCACATTACATGCTTTACCAGGCCCGTAGCCAGGGTTTTGAAAGGGGGGGGGGTGCGAATTTTTGCCTTCGACGATTTTTATTGAGCATTGAAGTGGCAAATGGGGTATGTGGGGGAGGGGATGTTCCTCCTGAAATCGGGGGCTTTGGAGGTCCTCCCCCTAGAAAATTTTGAAAATGAAACTCCTTCATTCTGGTCACTTTTTAACTGTATTTAGAGACTGAAGTTATAGAGCATTTTTATATGAAATTCTACTTTCATTGACCATACTCAGTGACTGATCGACATGAATATGATATTACATACATGTTTTCCCCACCACGTTTTTCAATAACCACCTTTTTCGATCAGTCACGGAAATACATAATTTTATACGGTGTTTAACACGACATTAGTATGCGCTCACACACTTTGTTTACATATGCAACAGCACATTTATAGAATGTAAAATCAACAATAAGAACGGTATAAAATATCATTATTTATTGGAATCTTGGAATCTTGATAAAATTAGTGTGTTTTACCATGTCAACATTCTACCATTCATAAATCCAGCAAATTAAATGGAAATATTTGACTTTTTTTTCAAAACAATTGTTTGTCTGCTAATATGGATAGTACCAGAGGCATAGCATTGCTCTAAACGTGCTTATTGTTTATCGTACAACAAACACTGATTAACAAAACTGGGTCTTCTCTAATGTGTATCAATACTAAAAAGAAATCAAAATGGTATAACTGGTTATTTTTTAAACTATTTTTAACAAATTAGTTATCTTTTTCTAAACGAATTTCAGTAATATATAAAACTTTAGGCTTCATTTACACCCTATAACCACAAACTACTGTCCCTTTGGTCTCAAAGTCCTTAACAATGTATACAAGGACTTTGAAGAAAAAAAGATGTACTTATTTGCCCATTATATGCTCAAGATCCGTCACAGTTGATGAAAATTAAACGTTAACGTCCATCTGATCATATGTTATAACGTTTTAAATTCATTATAACAATTGTTTAAGAATAGGACATTCTTAGTGTCAAGTTTGACATAATTTAAACATTGTGGAAAGTTATGTATGTGGAGCAGAACAGATGCAATTATGTGTTGGTAAACTTCAAAAGAAAGCTTCATTGCTCAGTAACAATGATTTGTTTTCTTGTCATTCAACAAAAAAACTATCATGACTTGAGCATAGCTGATATTTTTTGCTGGAATACCTTTGAGGGGATCCGAAAATGGTTGTACGGGGATATAACAAAAAGACAACTCAGTCTGTCGAAAATGCTGTGCAAAATGTGTTCTTGTTATAAATCGTGGTATAATGCAAAGTTATTAACCAGTGACCCATTAGTCTTCGGCAAAAGTCGAAGGATGTCCTTTGATTTCAGTCATTTTCGGAAGCTGACGTAACATTCCGTTAATTATTATCTTAAATATATTTTCTTTTTTATAAGAATTAAGATTATTTATTTATTCAAGTTAATCAAATTGTTTTTCCAGCAATTTAGATAATTGTTGAAAAAGGTTATTGGACTGGGATTTCAACCCACAATAAGTAGGCTTCAACATTTTGTTATGATATCTATTACAGTTATATACATTAATTACGATGACAAATGTTACAAAACAATCGTTTAGTATCAAATATCCATAATTAAGTATCGATTTTATACGGATTAGAGTACCAGGTAAATAATTTAGCATTATACAGAATACAAATATCTATTTGTAACAAAGATTCCAATTCCATTTTGCGGGGACCGGCTTCTTAGATCTTGTCAAATTTTGCTGTCACAACCTCTGTTGATTTCAACAATTCTACGGTTAAAACTTGTAAATAAAAATCACGCGCTATCTTGGAAATGACTTAATCGAGAAATTCATTATATGGTGACCTGTCGGTTGCATATTGAATACAACATTATTTTAACGCTTAAATACGATGACTCACTGGGTTCCTGGAAAAAATAAATATCCGTTTTTGCGTCAAATAAATGCAACTTATAGTACAATGTTTTACTCGTCTAAAAACATTGGGTGCGAACGCACCCAATGCACCCCCCCCCCCTGGCTACGGGTATGTTTACCAACACAATAACTGAAATATTTTTGAAAAAGTTCAGTCACTCATAATATACTTAAACATAATGCCATTCACTAATGGAAACTAATGCATCAATTTAAATTCATGGAAAAGTTTTACACATCTGGCTTAATGAACATATGAACAAAACACAGGGTGAAAGCAAACCATTTTTAAATGTTCCTATTTTTATGAAGTTAATTTTACTGGTTGAATCATGTGATGACACAATTTATTCTTGCAAGTTCCTAATAATTATGCTATTAAAAAATATGTGTCCATATACTTGAGATTAAATTTCTATTATATTTTTAAAAACAATCAGTAAAAATTGTGCTATTCAAATGATTTTCATGTGTTTGAGAAAGATACATAATTATGAGAATATGTTAAATCTGTTGTTTTTTTTAGTTCAATTCTTTAATAGTTTTTTTTTTCAATTGATTTTTAAACACATACACTGATACCATACATGTCCGCAAAAAGCTTTATTTAGTGCAAAACAAACAACTTCTTTTGAATTTATATTGTCTTATAAGTTATGTTTTTGACAAATAACTGAATGTGAATATTATGCATAACTATGGTATTAAAAGTGAAGAAACAAAAATGGTATTATTTAAATTATTTGATTGAAATGGTAGTAAATGCTCTACACAACACAAACATTGTCTATTTTATGTTTCTTATTTATTTGTACAAGTTAATGGATTTAAAACAAACAAAAAATACATTTACTTATAATAATAAAGACAGTATACCTTTTTCTAATATTTCCCAACAAAAAATGGTATAAAAAAACTGAATGTAAACAAATGAGAAAATTCGCAGCATTGCTTTTCACAATATAAGATAAAATAAAATGGGTTTTGCAATGTTTACAACATTATTATAGATCTTTAATGGTATAAATGGACATTACAGTATGTACAAAAACACAGTATAGAGTTTAAAGAAATGTGTTCAAAGATATTGGGAAAAAAATTGATTGTTGATAGTTTTCTGTCAATCTGTGTGACCACCTATAAAGAAAAAAGGTTTTAAATAACTTCTTATGACATAACAATTTTATTTGAGCATATCAATCAAACTGCATTTAATGTGTCCATATGGTTTATAGGAAACTAAAAAATAATCTTAAAATTAGTAATTAAATATTTCAGACAGTAAAGATTAACAATGACCTTAGTTAAAATTTGACACTTCTTCTTCATGGCAACTGCATTTATAATAATAAAATTAAAGATTTTGAATGTTGATGATACCATATATAAAACAAAATGAAATGATTTTGTATTGTCCCCATGGTTTGTGTTCTAAAATTTCTTTGTAAAAAACTTAAAAACTCAGAAAAAATGATTGCTAAGCATACAGCAACAACAAAGTTTTGCCATCAATATGATATCAATCTGATTGATTACCGATGAAATCTGATAATAAACAAGAACACCGCATATCTGGTGCCACGCTGGGCTGTGAAAGCTTGTTAGAATTATATATTTTTGTAGAGGTCACAGTGACATTGACCTATAACCTAGTGACCCAAAATGGGTGTGGCGTTTAGAACTAATCAAAGTGCATCTACATATGAAGTTTCAAAGTTGAAGGTGGAAGCACTTTGATTTTAGAGCCAAATGTTAAGGTTTTAGCACATTGCCTACAGCGGACGGGCGGACGTTGGACAAATAGTTGGCTATGACAATAGCTCGGGTTTTCTCTCTCCGAAAACAGCATCGCTAAAAATACAACTTTGAGCATCTTACAACTGTAACTTACCAAAACAAATCTGATTGGTTTAAAAGTCATGGTGTTTTGACAGTGTTTGTATAAAATGACATATTTGGTACATTTCAATACATGTTTTCAGTAAATTTACTTCAACAGTGAAAACTTTTGAAACTTACTTTAAAATTAGCCATTATTAATATTCAGATAACTTAAGTTTAAGTTGTTACAATAACCATTGCGCAAAGTTAGCCAAGTGTGTGAGCATTGACCTTTACTTCCAGTTAATAATTGCAGCGCTTAAACAACTGAAGCTTGATTGGTCATTGTTGGCCCCGTACTACTTAAAAGTACCCGGGGTACTCTTAAGTACACTTCAATGTACCCTGGGTACAGAGTTTTATTCCTGCCTAAAATCTGATGTCATCAAACGCACTTCCAAATACAAAACAAAATCCTCTTTGAACAAAACCTAACTCAATATGCTTTTTTGAGTACGAATTTCGATAATATCATCGCGGAGGACATTTCACAGAATGTAAACAGAAACATTATTAATTTGAAAATAGAGCCAACAACAGCAGATTTAGCCTAAGTATTCCTGGGTATGTTTAAGTATATTTTCTGTACCCAGGGTATATTGTATCATACATAAGAGTACCCAGGGAACTTTCAAGTAGTACCAGAGCTGACAAAGACCAATCTAACTCAACTGAGCTAACATGTCGACAGGTTGTATCTACATCCACAGCATATTTTATTTTACGCAGTTTTGACAAAATGATTTATGCATGATAGTATTTCCAAACAAATGGATCTTGATGCAGAACTTCTGCTTAAACTGTAAATTTGCAAAATTCAACAATAAAGTAACAACCGTATACACATTTATAAGAAGCGCTGTTGACATATCAATTAAAATTGTATACAGTAATCTACGTTTTTGTAAATAGTTGCATTTTTATTATACTGCTGTGTCAATGAATGACAATTATACAGTAATCTGTGCTAAAATTAATTGAATTAATATTAGCACAGATTACTGTATAATTGTCATTCATTGACACAGCAGTATAATATAAATGCAACTATTTACAAAAACGTAGATTATACAATTTACAATGAATCAATTCTATCACTCAGCAAACGTCACATTCGTTGAGTTCAACTTGGCTTCTTGTGATGGATAAAGCCTTGTTTAAAACGAAAGTTGAATGAATTGTCAAAAGGAAAATCGAACAAATCATAACAACAATCGATTCGAACATGTAAAATTTCCTCTTTTAGCAAAACTCCAATCCACAATCGTACACAATAGATCCTGCACAATCAACGCAGGATTTCCGTTACAGTATCTTCCCATGCCCTACCAAGATCTTAATATAGATAAAGGTTTAAATTTACTAAAATTATGTTGCGCTCGTAGATTTCGTAGTCTACGTTCGGTTCTCCGAAATATCGGTGCATACGCCGCCATATTTACGCTTAATTACTGAGTTACGTGAGCCTTTGAGCACACGTAACTTTACGTGCAAAAATACGGTAAACGTAACTTTACGAAGTTTATAGAAACGCTACTAACTGAACGTTTTGCACTTACGCATGATTTTTGAACGTACGTAGTTTTAAGAAACGGTCCCCAGGAAACGGGTCGTTTTAAACCTTAATTATTTAAGTGGAATAATGACATTTGACGATTCGGAGTGTGTTATGAAGAAATTGGAATTGTTGGATATTAAAATGGCAGAAATTTTGGAAGTTAAAAAAGCGAAGAAAACGCGTCGTGGAAAGAAGAAGGGCCGAAATTCGGGAACAGTGTTTGGAAAAGGTAATGAATACGTTCCGACAACGTTTTTGCCGCTTTCATGTCGTAATCTTCCGTATTCGAATTTCATACACAATAAAACACTTAACATGTTTGGTAGGCCTCTTAGTCCGAAAGCGCCTAATAAATTCGACTCAATTCCTAACAGAAGACAGTGGGAATGACAAAATCGACGTCGAACTACGTTTACCAGTTTGTTTATCCCCGTTCCAGTTAATGGACATGGTAGTTGAGTCAAAATTTGAAGATTACAGCGAGACATCTTTATATGACGACGAAATAAAAGCGACGAAGTAGAGTACAGTCCGCTTTGCCAATTAGATACTGATAATTTTATAGCAGACGAGTTTGAAAGAGGGTTTAATTTGGAAGTTGAACTAAAAAGCAAGAATGACACACATAGAAAAACTAGAGAACTACAGAGCTGCTCAAAAGATGAAATAGTCAAGAGGATTTTAGCATTAGATTTTAGCATTAGAGGACTGACTTCGAAGTATTGAGCTAGGGGAAACAAAATGTTTGAAACAGAAAATTAATGATTTGAAGTCAAACAATATGAAACTGATTCAGGAAAACTATGTTCTAGAAAATTGCGTTCTATATCAAGAGTAAAAGTAGACGACTTCGACTAGCAAACATTTGTAGTTAATTTGGAGTACATGTATACGTAATTATTTAATTAGCACTATGTTATATTATATCATGTCACTGTAACAGTATATCTATAATAAACTGTAAATAGTTGTTGAAATTTTCCCACAGTATACCTTTTTATATCGCATTATTGTTTTATTGATATGATGCATAAATATTATTGTGAACATAAATTATGATCGTAGTTTTCCATTTCAGTCTGAGGAAAACACAGTCGGTCGACCAGTGACCGATCAGTTAACCAACTGATGACTCTACCTTTTGCACCGTTTAAATTGGGATGTGAAAAGGTAAAGAGATGTTTTGGAACATTGTTTAAAAGATTGTACCATTTTATTAAGAAAATATTTCAGGGTTAAGTGTCAAAGAAATAGGTCCAAAGAATGAGGTTTTTATAGTATTGATAGAATAGCCTAATATGTATAAAGGTCCAAGCATTAGGTTTACTTACTACTACGGATACTTGTGCATTAAAGATAAAGATATGAAAAAGAACTAGACATGCTATTGGTGACCAATAATGTCTGAATGCATATGTAATTCATATTTTAAGCTTTTTGTTAAATTATGAGATCTAAATACATATTTAGTTACACAGTTGTAAATGTACACAAATATAGTTTGAAGTGCGTGGCTTAACAGTTTTACTTTGTGTCTAACGCAATTTGCTCAGTGATCAAACTCGAAATATCATGCCAAATGAAAGAATGTTTATATATTCAAGGACTGTGTTTCTATACAATTCCTGATACTTTTCAGAACAAACGAAGATTTCGACTGGTACTTAGCAAGCAATGGGGACCACTATTCCACAACAGTAAAACTGTGCCCCAGGTCGGAATATGAGGCCCTTTGGATAAGTCTGGAGCCATTATTCAAAAAGTGGTGTCCCATAGTTTCTTTATGGTGCACAAACTCATAGTTACTCATAGTTACTTGATCACATATTAAAAAAAAAACAAATTTATGATTTAGGGGCCGGTTAAACATGGACATTTTTACATAACAACTTGTATGTGTATTTATACTGTTTTTACCATTTCACCTATAAGAAGCAAAGTGACAATGGCTTTTGCAAAATGCATTACACCAGAAAAGCCTGCGAGTAACTCGCAGTCTGTTCAGGTTTTATGCTGTTTGCTGCTCATCAGTATATATGGGTTGGAAATAAAGCCTTTAAAACTTAAATCAAGTAAAAAGTGTTAAATAAAATTATCTTTGTAATGGACTTCAAATGCATGAAAATACGTATCTAAGTGGGAAAGGGTTTGATATCTTATATTTTCTTTCCTTTTTTGTAAAAGATTGTGAGTTGCCATCAATCTGTGAACAAAGAACATGATGTTGGTATTTGGTTGAAGCAGCATTGCTGCATAATATGTTCCTCTGTAATTTACATTTAAATGAGAATGATATGTACAAGTTAAATTAAGTTGAATCGTAAAAATTCTAATTGTTTGAATATGTGTTCACATACCTAAAACACAATATTGTTTTCAGGTGCAGAATAGTCATAAGGGTATAAATGTAGCTGTCGTTGTAAATTGTAATATAAAATAGTTATTTTGATTTTGTTCCTCCCACGGAAAATCATTGAAACTGTTGTGGGTTTGCTACATGTTTTATTAGTTACATGTATGTTTTATTATATATCTTTAAAGTGGTTTATGTACAATAAATTCTAAAGTTGCATCCATTCTTGTTTTTGTCAAAACATTGATCAGATGATCAATGAGCAAAGATCAGATTGTTAAAGATCAAAATATACTTTTAATCTCTTTATGACAAAAAAGTAACTGTTATAAATGCAGAAAGGGTAACAAATATAGCTGTTTATGACTGAACAAAAAGCAGACTGTTATACACTGTAAACTGGCTCTTGTCTAATTCTAAATTTCCTGAATGTGGCCATGGTATCAATCATGGTGTCTATTATAGATAAAGAGGTTATCAAATTAATATTAACCTTAAGGCAATGAGTCTGGTGATACTCCTTGAAATTTATAAACCAATTGTGCAAGTAAAATTACCCTGAAGCTTATTTTGATCAGAGCGACTTCATATGTGTTTAATATTTAAGCAATAAACGAGCACACCGTGTATAACTAGAAGCACAGGATTCTGTTTTATCATCATACAATAAATTTCAGTTTTCAAATTACAGTTTTCATGAACCATTAGTTATCTATGATTTTATTCATTTAAGTTCCAACTTAAAATACATTTGTTGTCGAAATAATGTCCCCTGAAACGCCTTACATTTCCCAATTTTTTTTAATAATGCGAAATATGTTGGGAAAAAAACCAATTTGCCCTGAAGAATTTTCTATGAAATTTCAAAACATCTGGTCCATAGCGCCACCTCCGAAATTGAATTGGCTCATTTAATGCATCGCAAAAAGAGGTGGCACCCGTGTTTAACTGTCGTCCCATTGTCAAGCATGCTTGTGTAACACAGCCAGAAAAATTCCCGACCACCATGGGGATCTAACCCAGGACCTCCCGGTTACAAATCAGGCAGACACTCTACCGCATCGCTATAAAAGCTAGCCTATGTAGCAAGGCAGTATAAGTTCTCCTTATACCTCACCCAACTACACTTGTAAAGCACCAAACACATGTATGAAATATAGTCTGACATTGTTATGTGCTTGAGTGGTTAAATTTTTTAGTTATTTAAAAAATTGGATGAAAAAGTTTCAGTCTAAACGACTATTTTATACCCAAATAGAACATTGACCTTTAAGTGTGACCTTGACCTTTAAGGCAAGTGGATGGGTGTCATAGATGTCGAGTCTTGGGATGGTGAAATGTTGCTCAGACACGCCCTCAAACACACACGACTATTGTAACTGATATATCGAGTCTTTCACAAGCTGGCTTTAGAAAAATCCTTTCCCAAGTGATATCGTTAAATAAGGATTACCTGTTGCTTATCATGACTGATGTTTTAAAGTTTAATAAAATAGTTTTAATTTTTTTTACAAATTCTTATCTTTATAAGTATTGACCATGATTTACACGATTTGGAAGTGGTAATACAAGTTCAAAACTAACAATATTTTAAATCTGAAGAAGCAACTTTATATTGGATCAAAATATTGTAGATTTTAAGCAAATAAATGCACACAAAAAACTAAAACTGCCATATTAAAGCAAAGTGCTGGCTAAATATTTCCTCGTATTGTTGTTTGCAGTTGTTTTCTAGCTGCATGGAGACAAAAACACATGAATTCTAAAATATGCTGCGAACCAACTTTCAAGGCTTGTATATTGGAGTGCAAAAATCCATCGCCAAACACATGGGAGGAGCACGATTGTTTCATGGTTTTCTGTGCCGATTTGTTTTGGAATCATACTATGCATAATTAAGTAATGGGCCAGACACTTACAACTGTATGTACTTCCACTTTAATATGTGAGTAAATCCTAACATAAAGAATTTTCAGCACAATATAAGTATTGCTGGTGGCCTTAACCTTTAAACAAGCGACACGGTTGACGCATGCGACTCCTTAGTCCCAATTTGACATAATCTACCGATTGTATATCGACCTCGTATTTATAGGTTTTGAAATAATGATCATTTGTGCCAAATAATTTTGAGATCCAATCAACAATAAAGATACATGTACTAGCCAGACTCACAATTGAAACACATCCATACACACACCATGAAGGTAAACATTATGTGCATTCAAACCATATTTCAACTGTTTGACATTGTAATTTCTAGTATTTAGCAACCTGGCCAAGTTTTAACTCCCATCTCTTTTTAACAGCAACCTTGACCTTTTGTGAGTATAGATCTTTCATAATTTAAATGTGTGTATGATGCTTTCTGCTTTAGTCCATGTGCACAACAAACGATAAATAATGATATACTATTGGTCATTCAGCAACCTTATATGGCTTTCAATCATAAATCATATACCTCTCATAAAAAAGTATTGGTACTATTAATATTTTCAAATACATAATAGTAAAAAATGGCTTTTTTTACGGCATCAGCAAACACTTAGTAGTATATTTTAATGTTCACATTCTGAAGAATTGCCCCCTAGCATAATACATTTATAATATTTTTTATGAAAGAATGCATACACAAACAAATACCATAAACTTGTCACATAATCATGCATTTAGTGTTCTAATTTAAAACGTAAACAAATCTAATTATGAACTGTTTTTGCCATAGATGAGAAATAATTACCTGTTAATATTATAAATATAAAACAATGTTGCGTTTTTAAATTTAAATTTTATCTAAAAAATTAAACAATTTAAATGTACATTACAATAAGTTAATAACAAATACCAAACATATTAATTTATGCCCTGGACAAACCAAACATGAAATAGTTTGCAAAATAAGCAGAAATAGTTTAATTTGATTCGAATCGAAAATAATCGAATCGGACCATTTGGTATCGAAATCGAATCGATTCGAATGATGGGTTAATCGTTACAGCTCTACTAGCAACGATGAATTCATCAGATTTTTCCTATCAATCTGTCCAGTCTCCATTTCGATAAGAAAACCTCTGATTTTTAAAGCAATTTTGATATCATTCATTAGAAGCTTTTCTTACCTGGCAATCAAACAACCGTTCATTATTTGAAATAAAGATTGTGCAATATCATTGCCTTTTACAAACTGTCTTAAACAATTTAGAGACAAATCCTTTTACACTGTTCTTGTTTTTATGCAAAATGTATTTCCACTCATTATTTCGACAGCAAAAGATTTTTGTGACAGAACTGCCCAAATACAGATAACTGTCGTAACTTTTATAAGAAATCCTATTTTATTTCCAATATACAGGGGTGGATGAATCTATAGTAATGGATGAAACCATTGGAAAGAAAGATATCAACAATATTTTGTCAGTCCATATAGCATTCATGGCTTTATAAAAAGATACTCAACATACCCACAAATGGCACCATGAATTGCAAACCCATACTTCTTAAGCTTGTCATAACCATCAACATGAATGAGAACATTTGGTCCTTTGTTTTTGTATTAACGTCTAACCAGACAGTGTCGGGATCTTCTCTCAACACCTTCTGGAGTCCATTGCATGTTGGTTTTGTAGCACTGCGTCTCTGCGTACACAAAATAAAAATAATAAATATATCTCAATGTCACAAATGGTTATTATAAGTACATTTATAATTTTTTAATGTTAAAATTAAATAAGGGATTATTATAAAGATTTCAGAATCAATTAACAGTATGAGTATGCTGTACAGACAATGTATGTAACTGCCTTTACATCACGAGCCACGTTTTCGAGTCGCTGATAGATTATTGAGACGTGAGAATTTATATTGGATCAAAAACTCGTCTATTTTGGAAAGCGTTAAATTTGTTTTGGTTTTTTTCTGGCAATATAATACTTTAACTTTAATAGCAGACGTGTTTTGTGTGATTGTTTCTACATTTATTGATCAGATTTCATGTCAGCACAACATAATCAAACTAACTCAACATGACGGTAGTCAGATAATCACCAGCTGATATTAATGCAACGTTTCACCAGAACGCGCTTAGTCATCGCTCTACAGCCTAAATTAGACCCAGTTTCCATGATTTCTGACTGAAAAATATCAACACTGACGGAACTAGATATAATGATGCTACGGACTTAAAACACCAGATTTCTGTTTTATATGTAAATTCGATAACTGATAAATAACGACGTTTACAATGAGTTAACATATTTTTAGATAGTTGTCTACAACAATACTTGCAAACCCAAGTCAATCATATAAATGAATGTTGAGAGAGCATGTTTTATGCCAACAAATAAAATTAAAACACGATATTACATAAACAAAATTCTCCTTTTGTCAAAACATTTTCACAGCTCGATTCATATGGTGAATGGTTTCATTGAAAAATACATTGCACATTTTAAGACTGCAAACATAGGCGTTATTATAAGATTAGACTTAACAGTTCATAAGTTACTATATATGTATTTACAAACATTGTTTAAAATAAATAGAGGATATTTGTTGGATTCGATGGAATATCGATTTTATTTCACGAGTGATCATATAAAACAAATAATTTTTTTTATCACGAGTGAATTAAAATCGTTATTCCATCGAATCCAACAAATTTTCTTTTTATTTTATGCTTTTTTCATCGTTTATTTACATTGTAATAGAGTTTACCTGAATAATTTCGCTGGATTTATGACGTCATTTCGTCGAAAAAATGACGTAATTTCACAGTAAAACAGTGAAAGATATCGATATTTGTCACTGTTATTTTTCACTATTTAAAACAGTGAAATATCAGTTTTATTTCACTGATATTTCTCTATAAACAACCGGAAAGCATAAAATAACTACTGGTATTGCTTCTTGTATGAAACTGTCGTCCCAGTTCATTCTTCTTCTTAAACACAACCTCTTCAACTGACGCTTTTAATGTCTTAAACTGAAAGAACAGCATCATGATTTTTTAATGAATGAGTCAATAAATTGTTACACACTATACAATCTGATGTCCAAAAAACACGAAGATTTAATCGGTTCTTGTTTCAAATAAAATACTAGTAATGGTAACGTATCAAATAGTTTGTGGCCGAGCTTTATGTATTTTTCAACAATGAGAGAACTATATCGTCGCCTCCCATGTTCTATAGGCATCAATATGATGTAACAGTATGTATAATGGCTTCGGCACATAGTTACATTTCAAGGTTAGGAAATGTATCTCAACATGGGTAACCTATTAAAGGGTACCAATTCTCGAACAATTTTTCGCAAATTTTATAAAATGTATACAACTTTTGCAAGTAATGTAGGCATATATTTCAAATAAAATATTTCAAATAAAACATTGCTTATTCTGAACAAAAAAGTCAGAAAAACAAATATAAGTAGCTTCATCTTACAGTTAGCCAAAAGAATGTGCCTCTGGGTAACATTTTGCAACCAGTTTGGAACCAAGTGTCGAACGTTCACCCACTCTTTCCAATACCGAGACTTTTAATATGAATAGTTTTAATGTCCGACCATAGATTCACATGATAAATAACATGGTTGTTGTAAACAAGCGTACATGTAGCCGGGTTGTGTATTCATAATACAAGTGGGTTGGTTGTACATATTATTTATTATATATATGTCGATAATGATGAAAATGATGGCCTGAAATTAACAAAAACAATTATGAATAACACATTCAAATTACAATATTAAATCACATATTGCATTGAAATACACAATAAACAGGCAAATACATTTGTATTACAATAAACAATACAATACAGTGTATTTATATGAACAATAAAAGTAAACTCACCAGCGACCAGAAGACTAAGCCTTAAAATAAATAGGTACTGGCAAATGGAAAAAAAGCCAATTAGAAATAACATGTATCTCTTACGAGACTTTATGAATGAATGACACTATACAAGTGTATAAAACCAGTGAAACTCTATAGCTAAAAACATCTAACATAAAAACATGCAGTGTTAGTAACTTCTTTCACTCACCAATTAGCATCCACACTGATACTTTCTCACAGTCTTGATTGGGTAAGTTATTAAAGGATTAGTGAGTGAATACCCTGTTACATACTCCCTCTGTTGGAAAAATGACTCCTGACATTTTAAATATATAACACAGAAATTTAAATAACGTAAACCTACCATAGTACACCCTTGACTATAACAGCAATTCACATAATGATATAATGAAAACTGTTTTTAGTAAAGAGTAATACTATTTATCACATTTACTTAAGAAGACAATGTACACAAGATAAAAATTCAACAATAACATTCATCAGGTCTAAATATTATTAAACCATTTAAATTTGAGAAATAAAAACCTGGAAAAACAATATCAATTTAAAACAATTATTTTAAAATAGATTTACATATTTTCATGAATAGCAAATATACAATGCATTTTCATAGGGACTATAATGTATACTAATGAAGTTATACATAATAAATATGGACCTCATTTTTAGTTGGTCGCTTTAGCGTCCGGCTAAATTTACGAAACATATTTTGCAAATCAGTATGTGCTTAGAAGCCTTAAGTACGATAAGAACCGCAACTTACTATCTTAGGAAGGATTACCTCGCCTGTCTGCACTGCAGACGACAAATGCTTCTACTCTACTTCTGCAGCGAGTGTATATACCAGCTTGTAAGACGACATTGGCCAGTCTAGTGTTTATCATTGAAATCGGTACATATTGGCTGCTTTCAGGGAAAAGGGGCTTTATGCATGTCAAATAAGATTAGCCTGTGCACACTGATTAGCCTGTGCAATGCGTACAAGCTAATCAAGGACGACAACAGCGAACAACTTCAGTGCCTTCAGCGCTTTGATTACAGTCCTTATAGTCATGAGCATTTATTGACATGACCCATTCTCCATATCTATCCGGAGGTTGCCTGAGCCTTTAGGGTCGGAAAACTGTTTCTGGTCGCTGGCAATCATTTTCATCATTATCGACAAATATATAATAAATAATATGTACAACCAACCCAATTGTATTATGAATACACAACCCGGCTACATATATATTCGATCAATGTAAAACAATATTAATTGAAACACGTACATATGCAACATTCTCAATTTATACCTTATTTTAACTCCGGCCTCCAGCTCCAATAAAACTTCACGATAAGAAAATCTAGAATGAAAATAATCTTTTATAAGTGTTTCGAGGGCAGCCATATTGATAATAAATAGTTAAAAATTACTGTAATACCGTTTGAAAACCTGACAGTGGACAGGCAACATTATTTATTACAGCGATAATTGAACAGTACAAATATCGTGCGTCGCCACGACCGTCGCGCAAAATATCGAGTATCGCTTCGTGTGTATAGTGTTGCGGTCTGAAATAAGACCGCGATACACGAGATTCGGATAATATGGGCGATATTTGAAAAATAAAATATCATGCGTCGCCGCGACTGTCGCGCAAAATATCGTGTATCGCTTCGTGTGTCTAGTTCGCCCTTTGAACACGATACTTGACACACGAAGCGATACTTGATATTTCTTGACAGTCGCGGCGACGCACGATATTTTTCTTGACAGTCGCAGCGACGCACGATATATTTAACACGATATATCGCCTTTTGGGCTACCTAAACAAGGGCGCCCTTTGAACACGACACTAGACACACGAAGCGATACTTGATATTTTTCTTGACAGTCGCGGCGACGCACGATATTTTTCTTGACAGTCGTGGCGACGCACGATATATTTAACACGATATATCGCCTTTTGGGCAACCTAAACAAGGGCGATATATCGTGCTAATATATCGTGCGTCGTCGCGACTGTTAAGAAAAAATTCAAGTATCGATTCGTGTGTCTAGTGTCGCCCTTGATGAAAGAAGGGCGAGATTATAGATGGCACTATCCGGATTCCGTAGCAGTCCGCACAAGCTTATCGGAGACGACACTTTCTTCTTCATTGTATTTTTCGTTTGAAGAAAGTCTATCCTTTGCAAAAATACAGTTTACCGTTATTACTCTAAATTTTTGGACACCCTTGTAGTAGAAAAAATAATAATTTTACGCGATTGAAAATTTTCAGACGTACGGGTTTTCGTCTATAATTAATGACTCTAAATTTTCGGACAGTTTATTGTAAACTACCATGTTACCAGAATTCAACCCTGTTGCGTTCATCTAGTGACACTTCTATCACGCGTGTGTACAACAGGATAAAGGTCGTAAAAACTGGCAGAGATTGCCTTATGGTAATGGAACATTAAAATTGCGTTAATTGGTAAATAACTATGTGTACTGGTAATAGACGACGGTTTATCTCAGCAGCTGAAAGTGAAACATACATAAAGCAATTGTCTCCCCATTTCGGCCCGAAAAAGAGAAGTCCTTTTTTCTTTTCAAAGCCTCGCCGGATAAACTTTCTCCATCTCGGCACGAACCATGTATTCTCAATAATATTGACAATGATGATAATAATAGGCAAAATAATAATTCTAAAATATTGTTATACTTTTAACATATACTATTATTCCATCATTACAAAACTTTACATGTTAAAACATTAAAAAGTAATAGAAAGTTGCAGCAAATCGGTGGGAGAATGGCGCTTGTTTGCGGCTGTCCCGCTTGGTGCGCGGCCTGGATGTTGGGGCGACAGTGGGTAGGTATGGGCGATGGCGGCTCCGGATGGGGATCTGTGGGACTCCTTGGTCGATCTTGGACTGATTGTCACGGGCAGCAAGAGGTGGATGTGGGAGCGTTAGTTTCGATTGCTTCGGCGGTTGGAGGCACGGGGCAGGGTAGTGTGTACGGGCGGGCCGAGGTTGGCTCGATCGGCGGGGATGCGCTTGTGTGTTAGCCGCGGGCTCTGTACAGTGGTAACTGAGACAATAAGCAATTTCCTTTCACTTACGGACGCAAACATCTTAACTAACCCCTCCCATTCCGCTCCAGGCAAATACACAGCAGTCGCATACAATGCAGTCAACATAATCCACCACAGCTTATCGTCATAACTACCTAGGCGCATTAAGGTCTCATTGAGACTCGTGCACTGGTCTATTTGGATCAATGTTATTTCTCTGATGAATACTAGGACAGCCGGGATAAATTTGACCTGATTTGGCTCAATTTTCCCTGAAGGGCCACATAGGCATGTCGGTACAGACTGAAGTCGCACCTACGACCTGTAAATAAACTCTTAAATACACACACAGTGATTTATACTAAACGGCGTGGTATTTTACAAGCACATGCTATTGTTCGTGGAAACAATTGACGCTATTCACATTCAGGGACCTATACAAACACTTTTTTCGCACGTCCCTGACACATTGCATACCCGTATCCAAATATTCGCACGTCCCTGACACATTGCATACCCGTATCCAAATAGATGCAATGTTTTCATAGTTTATCTAAATTTTCCAAAAACAGTATATCGTCCAACGAAAAACAAATAAAAAGATTTTGTATCTTGTTAAATCTTATGTTACCAGACCACATCTAGATTTTAAATGGATGGTCAACCAGATTGCTATATATCACGAAAAAAAGAAAAGTTCTAAAATACCGTCATTAAATGCTTAATATTGATAAATTTAAACATTGTATCAAATCTCCAGTACACAATCAAGAATCAAATTAAAAAAGAAAAAGAAAAAATGTAACCCTGAACAGGGCTCAAACCACTGACCTCTGGAGTCCTGGAGTAAAAAGTGTCCCATTTAGATCATTCGGCCATCGATAATCATACAATAAATGCTGTAATTTATTCTTTATATAAGCAATCCTGACAGTTAGTTTCACAAAATATAACGACAACAGAACTCTCCAAATTACCTGTAAGACATACACAGTAAAATTGTATTACCGAATATACTGAAAATATGAAAACTTAACAACATTTTTCAAGTAATGTAATATACCAGTCGTGATATTGAAATCAATATAAACAAATAATTAAAAAAAATATGGTATTTTAGAACTTTTCTTTTTTGGTGATAAATATCAATCTAGTTGACCAACCCTTTAAATTTTGGCTATTGCTATAAGGAACATTGATTTTTTTATGTGTTGACTTTAATTTTCGAAATATTGTACTTAATATTCGTTGATTTTGAGTGTTTATGGCCTTTTACAAAAAGTAAACTATTACGTTGTTTGTGTTTATATTTAAACTGTTAAGTAAAAGATGAACATTGTATTCATGTAGCTAAATTCAGCTTTCTTGATAAGTTTTGTGATTTGTTATGCAATAAGAATTGCACATGGGCAATTGTGTATAATTAGAAACAATTAATGTAAGTGTACGGTGTACGGTGTACACTTGAACAAATACAGAGGAGTTTCGTTGGACAAATTTGTTTCTATGGAAAGATAGATAGACGGACAGGTAGACGTCTATGGTGAATATAATATTCCCGCTCGTCTTCGTAGCAACGAGTATAATAATACATTAGCCTCGCTCTGAGAAAACGGGGCTTAATGCAGGAGCGTAAATTGTTGTCCCGATTTATTCCGTACAGTCCGCCACAACATTTTCCGCATTAATGGATGTTTTGTTAAAAAGAAGTCGGAAAGTGTCCCTGTGCTGAAAAGATTGTTATTCCACCATGTTTAAAAAGTAGTGCTACCCACATTTTTTTTCGCGCTAGTACACAGGTCAATAAGACCGGTGTGTACACAATGTTAAACCCCGTTATTAAGAATCACACAAAGCAGACATTGATATTTCCGGCTGAAACGCGCAAGGAAAACATTCTTAAAGAACGCTCTTATTTAAGGGACCTGTTTACAAATTAGATCAGTAAATGCCTGACGTTGATATATTAAAAGATCGGAATAGGATAGCCTCAGTATAATTTTACGACTGATAAAAAGTTGTTTCCGATTCCGGTTCGGACATGTGTCCTTTGGATTCAAAGGTACTCTCGAAAAACCACCCGGCTTCCGCACTGGTATACTGTATCATGCATTATTAACTCTAAATATCTGATCAGCGTGTTGTATCAAGATTTAACGAAAATAACAGAAAACTCTCCAAATTAAAAATTCGTTTCGCGTTTGCAACACTTTATGGTGTAAATTTCAATTGATCATTATTCATTTAAAAGAATTGTCAGTATAAGCCTATAGTATTAGTGCTATTTCGCTTCGTGATGCACGGTGTTCTTTTATTTGTTGAAACTGTTACAAAAAGTATCATTTCGACATTCTTTGAACATGTTCCTTTAACGAATAGACAAATATTTACATCATGCAACTTTTACTGTTTACAACTGTGCTGCACGTGGTGCAGGTCGTGAGTGCCGGTGTGAAAAGAAAACTGTTTAGGGTTCTTAAATTTAGACCCTTTTATGACATTTTAGTAGTTTAATTGTCGTCCCTATGTTTTATTGTAAACAATTTGTTGTTTTTAAGCTGGTTTTATGACTTTGCAACTTACTGTTTGCAAACATTGTTGCACGTGGCCGCAGGTCGGGAGTGCCGGTGTGAAAATAAAGCTGTTAATCTTTCGATTAAATCATACTATTGGTACGGGAGGAGTGCTTTGTGGGTAAGCATGGCCATGGAAGCTCGAAATAGAAAACCTCTGAAAGCATAAACTCAGTAGTTTGAAATCTATGCCTTGAACATTGACAAAATGCTAAGGAACAAACTTGAGGCCGCCAAAAGAGCTCAGGTTGTATCATATGAACTCGGTGAAGGAAATATAGTCTTCTCAACCGACGCAGTACTGTATGAATTAATTGATATTGCACTTTCCTAGTACTTTACAAAACTGGCGGAGAAAAATTGTAATGTGAAAATCACGGACACATTTGACAATACTGTTGTCAATCGAACCAAAAGGGTCTTTAGGGTCGTTAAGGCTGATTGTGCCAGATATACACTCAATGTTTATGTAACCACAAGTAGATTTCTCCTTAATGGTAAAGATTGTATGAAATTTTTGGAAGACGATATACAAATATAAACGCTATTGTGGACTTTCTGTGTGTAAGTAACAATATAGATTTGAAAGTGTTTAACGACCTGCTGGTTGAAAAATTGACTGAATTTCTATCGGAACAAAGTACAAATGCTCTGTCTTAAGTTTGTACAGCGATAATTTTTAATAACAGTAAAGAAGACACTGACAATTGCCCAGGTTGTAACCGTGTATGCAAAACAAACAGTGTGTTGTGCACCAAAGGGTCTCATTGGATTCATTATCATTGTCAAAAGCTTAGGAAAGATGAAATTGAACTATTAGCTGCGTCTCCTGACGAGCCGTTTTGCTGTAGATTTTGTAAACCTTCTGAAACAAGTGCACCGTCTAAAACGATAAATGCGGTGAAATCAAATACTCGAGGAAAATCTAAATCTAGTCCTCCTAAATATCGCTTTTCAATCCCAAGTATTAATGCATACACTGCAACTGATCACTCACAGCAAACTCCCGCACTCGACAGTGTGGCCGAATAAACTTCTATAGAACACACCTTGAGTGGTATTACGACTGATTCGGTGCTCGTCTCTGAATGCGAACAAACTGGTGATAGTTCTTAGGAGCAAACATCATTATAAACAGACTCTATTGCATCTTGTATTTACAATAAGAAACAACCAAAGCCTATGTCAAAATCGAAGTCAGACTATAATTTACGCTTACAAATTCCAAAGTTTACTAGAGAGCACGGTGACTCTCGATATATTACACGATGAAATGGATAGTGGCCAGTTAAAAGAGGCCGAGATACTCCCCATAGTTAGTGCTGAAAGTTTCGAGTCGCGCGTAAGTAGCAAAGATACCTCTGGGTCGAGTGCAGAAGCTAGTGGTGCAGAATTTCCATTTTAGACTATTAAAGTGATATACGAGAACGTGAACTGAAATTTAAGAAAAAGGAAGAAGAGGTAAAAGTACTCCAGCTTAAAAAATAAAGAAAACTTAAAGACTTTAATTAATTAGAATCCTATTGTAAACGTTTAGAAGCCCGTGATGACGAATTACAAACGACACTTCAAACGGTTGCTAAGAGACTTGAACGTCTTGAGGCGGGCTAATAGGTTCATGATAAGCGGCAGGATGTAGGTCCGATACGTAATGAGTCTTCGCGAGAGAATGTGCAGACCGGTTTTTATAGCACGATACAGGCTAGATTGACTAAATTACAAGATAGACTAACTTACTTTGTTTTTGACAAAATATTAAGTGAACTTGAGCAGTTTATATTTAAAGACAATAGCTCGCATGATACCAATAGAGACAGTATCCCTGATCAGCACGATGAGCGTCATATTACTTCCGGCAACCGTGTACAAGAAGGTGCGTGTGATATAGGTGTACAGGCGGACACTTTAGCCAGCGCCAAATCGGTACAATCGGTTAATAATGCTCCGTCGAGTGAGGAAACACAGTATAGTAATGTAATGTATATGTCATGTATTACATTTAAATATCATCCGAATTCATTCCTCTTCCGTATATCGGTGCACATTATTTTTGTTGTTCACATTTTGTCCATACAGTGCACTGCATTTAGCAAGATAATGTTCTCCAAGATCTAATATATTTATATATGTGTATTTACCTTGTGTTAAGCCCATTATATTTTGTTTGTTGTGAGAATAATCTAACATATTCGAAATTCCTGCACTGTCAAAATCGTTGCAGCAATATATATTGATGACGTCATACGTAGGAATATGGAGTGTTATTGCATGCATTTGACTTTAAAATAGGCTGTAAAATTATAACATTCACCCCTCTGTTTGTATAAAAAGATGATATTTATTATAACTTGAAAACTGTTCATTTATATTAATTGTTAAAACATAATAGTTTGCAGGGAACTATTCGAGACGCTGACTGCGTAAGAATTTATGCTGCAGCATTTAATATTGTATTGTTATACATGCATATTTAAAGGTGTCTATTGTTTCAAGTCATCAAACGTATTGCCTTCTTTGATTAAGATGTGATATTTATGATGATTGTCGATTAATTATAATTAGAAGTATATTCTTGTTTACATGTAACCGCATTACTTCCATATATGGTGCAGGATGCTGCAGGATTGTGATTGACTGCAGCTGAATCTTTGGCTTCAGCCAAATCTGCAGCATCCGAAGAGTATATAAGGAGGTTCTCCGCACAGGTTTGGCAACAGTTTCCATCAACAAACATCACTGTTCGATCAATTGAAAACCCTTCCAAAAAGTAAGAAACAAACAGTAATACTTCATAAAACATTTTCATTTCACGAATTAAAAGTAATAATCAGAATTTGTTTGTTACATTTACTACTAACTACTGGTATTTAAGTAAAACGAACGTTTTTAGTTTTTCATCAGTACTATTTTATGATATTGACAACCTTAAAGCAGAGCAACTGTTCACCAAACGTCCATCCTTTTTAAGTCAACTCTAACACTTTAGAGATATTATTGTATTATATAATATTTAATGCTTGTCTGAATAAAGATGCATTATGTAAAACGTTAAACGGTTTCCTTAGAGTTTGTTGCTGGACTCAAACTCAAACTACAATTGAGCGCATAGAGATGAGCAATTGTATCTTACATGTAAGGTAGCTTACACATTGGTGTCAGAAGTGGGATAGTTTTCTTAAGTGATCCTCTTGAACAACACGTCTGGAAATAAAGAAACACTTTTAACACAATACTTTTCTTTGTTATTTTTATTTACGCTGTACAGACAAAGTAATCTTTATAATGGCTTCTCCTGATCCCGTCGGGGATAAAAACCGTTGACGAATTACGTAGTGATGAATCGAGCAATAGTGCGCTTGTGCATGGCGCACAGTCCCGACGACGACGCGACGATGCACCTCATGTTTCTTTGATGAATGCACTCAGTCCTGTGATGAGACGCTCAAGCTGTGATTGAACAAACAACAATCCACACGACTCACGCAGCACGTCATTTAACCATGGTGACACTAGTTATAATCATTACATTCCACCACCACCACCCATGCACCACACACCTCGCATTTCGAGGACTGTTCGGAATTATCTGGGTGGAACAATCGCACAAAAGTCTTGATGTTGGCCGCAAGTTTGAGAGGCGCAGCCAGAAACTTCTACATGAGCCTCACAGACGATGAGCGCCGTAATTATTGTACGTTGACAACGCGTCTTTCCGAGCGTTTCGGTAACGACAGCAAACAACAATGGCTGAATAAATTAGAAAACAGACGACGCTCGAAGGGCGAAAGCATAGCGTCACTTGCAGACGATTTGCGTCAGCTTTGTGAAAAAGCTTACACCGATCTGGATCATCGCTCGCAAAACAAACTAGCTCTGAATCAGCTTTACAAACTCGTTTCTACCGAAATGAAATGTCGCTGTATGGATCATAATTGTTTAACCGTAAACGAGGCCGTCTCCGTTATGAAAGATACGAATCCATATTGGGGACGCCTTTACAATCAAACATTAGGGCAGTTGATTCAGATAAATGTTCTGACATTGAATCCGTTATTAAGCGAATTGAAGCGCGCCTTGACAAAATTGAAACGTTTGTTGTGCGTATACCACAGGTAAACAGTAAGAGTGCGAAATCTTGCTTCCGGTGTAACTCTCGTGATCACTTCTGAGCATCGTGTCCACAAAAAGCAAATCGCACACCGCGACGTTATAGGACGAATAGAACCCAAAGTGCAACCAATGACAGGTCCGCTAACCTACAGCATCCAGTTAAGGGCAACCCATCTGGGGCCCTCGTTGAGGGAAACTTTTAAATGCTGACTCTGAAGGCCGACAGTCAGCATTAGTACACAATAGGCCTCCATCGTCAAGTAAAGCTAGCGAAATTCACACGGCGCGAACAGGTTCACAATTTAATAGGTTTGATAATGGTTTTTATGTTACATGTAACGTAGGTTCAAAACCCGTGAATTTCTTAATTGATTGCGGAGCAACAACATCTCTTCTTTCTGATAAAATGTTTTCATCAATTTGCTCTGAACGTTCTTTTCTACTAAGATCGGCGCAAAATGTACTAAAAACAGTAAACGGGGAACCAATGGCAGTGGCCGGAAGTGTTGACTTGATCGTTGAAATGTGCGGCGAGCGCTTTGATATTTCATTTGTTGTATGTGCAATTGATGCCGATGGTATCTTAGGCCAAGACCTCCTTAAACAGCATGTTATTTGTATCAATTATAAGAGGTCGTGTTCGGTAATAATGCGGTTCCACTGTGGACTGGCGGTGCAGCCAATCAAGTGTGTATAGTGGAAAGCATGCAAACCATATCTGTGCCAGCTCATACAAGAATGTCTATCCCCGTCAAAATCCCCATGAAAGAACATCTAGCTGAACTTGGCTATATAGAGCCTTCATTTGATCTTATGGCAAAGTCTGAAGTCGCTGTTATCGGTGGTATTGTCGATACATCTTCGAACACTCTGAATATGCATTTACCTAACTATGGGAATTCTGATGTTAAAATCCACAAGCATACAAATTTAGGTTTTTGTGAATCTTACTTTGAGCATGATTGTTTGTTTGAGCGCATTGCGTCTGTACAGAAACGCAGTGATATTGTTTCTCTCCCTGACCATCTTACTGACTTGTATGAACGGAGTTCCACACACTTATCTGATTCTGAGAAACAAGGTCTTTATAAACTTCTTTGTAAATATCACACTACATTTTCAAAAGACATTGGGCACACAAATCATGTCCAGCACAGCATTAACACACAAGATGCTGCACCCATTCGTCAGTCTCCAAGACGTCTGCCACTGGGCAAGCGTGAAGTCGAAAGAGAAGAGATAAGTAAAAGGTTGGAACGTGGCATTATTGAGCCATCAAGTAGTGCATGGGCGAGCCCAGTTGTGTTGATTACCAAGAAAGACGGCACCCCAAGGTTTTGTATTGATTATCGTAGGCTAAATGACGTCACTGTTAAAGATGCTTATCCACTCCCCAGGGTTGATGATTGTATAGATGCATTAGTCTGGTAAAAAAATATTTCAGTTCTCTCGACTTGAATAGTGGATACTAGCAGGTTGCCATGAAGTCTGAAGACAAAGACAAGACAGCCTTTGCTACAACAATGGGTCTTTATCAGTTCACAGTCCTCAGTTTTGGTTTAGCAAACGCTCCGAGTACTTTCGAGCGGCTTATGGAGAACGTATTAAGAGGTTTGCAATGGGTTGAATGCCTTTTGTACATGGATGACATAATTATTCCAAGTAAGACAGTCAGTGAAGGTTTATCCAGGCTTGAGCATATTTTGCAGCGACTTCAACAAGGAAATCTTAAGTTAAAACCTTCCAAATGTGTTTTGTTTCAAAAACAGGTGAAGTTCCTTGGTAATCTTGTTTCTGAGGATGGTGTAGCAACTGATCCCGACAACATTCAATCAGTAATCGATTGCATAAATTAACTAAATAATTAATATCCTAATAAACTTAGACATCCTAGTATACAATTTACGAGTAAACTTGCAAAGGCATTAATAGACGCGTTTCTTTTAATTTCGCATATTCGATTTTTAGTATTAAAGTTATACTGCTTTTCATTTCAGATTTGACAAGACACTGTTTTTATCGATGTAAAAGATAATGATGAATGTTGCGGTTGTGATAGTGGTAGAAAAACTGAAAGGCTAAGAAGAAAGTGTGTTCCTTTTGAAAACGGTATTCACAGAAATGATTTAGGACGACAAAAAGGACCTGAAACACGTATGATACTTATTCCATTGAACAAGAAACCTTACAGAAAATTTTATAGTTTTAAAAGTTGCTTCATCATTCTAAATAAATATGTATTGATTTTGACATCTGGTTGTAAATAAAACTTCTAAATATAATGAGCTGAGGTATTTCTCCTAAATTACTGGTGACTTTGCGTGACCCTTCAAGCAATTAACATCGACTGCGACTATGCGTGTTTAACCCATTTATGCCTAACGTCTAGAAATAAGGCCTTGGCAAACAGCGTAGACCCTGATGTGACGCCGCATGATGCGGCGTCTCATCAAGTTCTACACTGTTTGCTTAAAGGAATTTCTGTAAGAAACATTCTAAATATATCAATAAATATACTAGATCCCTTATTTTGGAAATAAATTGATCCAATTTAGAAGGATGGGTGAGTCCACTAGGCATAAATAGGTTAATTTATTTGCAAATGTTTTGATGTTCAGATAATATTTCGTTTGATCTGGTTCGTCTTTTCTTTCTTAATCCAAGGGTTCGTGTGTTCATGTGAATTAAATACCGTTAAATTGTGTTTTTACGACTTTACTTTTATAATCTGATATAAATCTTATGATCTCTGATTATAATCTTTTATAATCTGATAAAACGTTATTGTTAGCAAACAAGAACACAAGTTCAGAACAATTTGTAACACAACAGCAACGAAGTTAGAGTTGTATGCATATACATTCTAGTGTTTTGTGAAGAGTCGAATCTCATATAAAACAAAATGTACAGTGTCTGGAAATCTCAAAGTGAATAATCTTTGCAGATATGTTCACATGACACATAGAATTAGTGTATGGTGTGTTTTACAAACGTATAAACGTGTCAGAATCGACTATGTGCTTAGAATATCTTGGTCATTATTAATTTAATTGAATAACAACATGGCATTCATTTTTCGTATCCATGCGTGTGTTTTTTGTCTGCTGCATTTGTTTCATGCATATACACGTTAATGTTGATTATCGTTGTTTTACCACAATATATTACTCAACGTTACTATGGTTCAAAGCATGACAATAACATTAATCTTATACATCTAAGCAGAAATCCTCACATAAGAAATAATACAACGAGCATATTATCGTTTAAAATACAATAATTGTCATGTTATTACAAATATGTTTGTATATAAATCATTTCACGTCATACCCAAACAGTGTTTATGTTTTAACAATCACAAAACAAATCATCATAAGTGTCAATGACTTGTTTCCGGACTTCCTTTGAACGATCCTTCCATTCCCTCACCCTCCAATGGCGACTATGTTGCCCTGCAGAGAGAGAAAAAAAGAGAGAATATCGCGAAAGATTCTTTCGAAATTTCTGTGATTTTATGAACATTTACTATTGAGCATTAAGGTAATGAAGACACATATCCGTAATACCCTGTACGTACAAAAATGTAGCATTTATGCTTTGAACAGGTAAATGCTAGTTAAAATAACAAGGACAACACACGTTGTGGCCCTACTTTGGTAAGTCTGTTGGTTGTTTAACACATAAGCTTGTGTTTAACGTACGGAAAATATCTTTCAAATACATGAACAAAAACATGTGCACCTGCGTATATGCAGTCACGACTCTTTATCAACATTAGGCACACTGCATTGATACGAACAATTGCATAAACTACAATAATGCTCACAAAACCACATTTAACCAAAAATTGAAATTTGAAATAGTTGATAAATAGATATTTAATGATATAAAATGTGTTTCTATTATATTGGAATGCAGACATGTAAAAATAAAAGCTAAGCTATGTACATTACAGCCACACTCGGCACAGATGTCACAGACATTTGAATTCTGTAGACTTTTTGACTGGTAGAATGACGTTACTTGGTTACCTTAAGGGGAAATATTGTTTTCAATATATTTAAAAACGCGTGTGTATACACGTCATGTTTAATCTCGAGTCTCACCTTACGGTAATTAATTTGTTACGCATGTATTGGTTAATGTAGATCTACATTATACCATTATGTTTTAAACTATAATCACTGAATCTACATTTTTTGTTAAACACTACTATTGACTTTTTGTACCTTCGAATTCAGATGAGTATCGTTTATCACATGTTATGCCTACGAAAGAACACAATTTATACCACGTTTCTATTGTTTAAATTTCGTTAGAACAATTTGTTAATTACATCGCCGACTATGACTTCGTTATATTTCCATAATTATATGTAATAATACTAAATATATCAAAATGTTGATTGCTTACTCGGCTGATAGTAGTCATATACACGGATAGCAGCTGGTTGTGACTTGGCCACCATTGCAGTTCGGATAATATCCAGCGTCAGGCACAGGGGCGTAGGGGTAATCTGTGTATAATAGTAATGCATACCTTTACGGCAAAGTCGTTCACAACATTGGTGCAATCATTTTATATGTTGGTTTAGCAAATGATTGGTCAACAACACATATTAATGCAAATTTAAGTTTTTTTCAAATAGCATACCTTTTGGACCAAAATAGCGCGGTGTTACAGTTGATCGCCAAACAAGTACATTGAAATAAATAATATGACAGCCCACTATATTTTTACCTGATTGAAGTATAAAACGAGCTTTCTGTCCTTTGATTCCACACGTTTTATCTCCACTACTTTTTCAATGCTTTCAAGATCCGCTTCGAATCCAGATGGAATGCCAAACTCCTGGATGGCCATTCCACTAGTACCGGCCTTCAACCATCTGAAAGAAGAGGGCCATGACTTAAATGTGACAATGCATTTACATGAAAAATATGCAGTGCGTTACACAAAAGATCAACCAAAATGTGCTGCTGAATGCCAAAACAGGTCATGGCAATCATTGTCAACAAACATTACAAATTAAAGTACATTCTTCAATTATCTGCATACATAACATACATTTTTAATACGCCAAATATGAAGTTTCTCGCATTTCACCGAATCGTGAACACTTACTTGACACATGATTTCACTGACAGCATATCCATGGTTTCAGTAACTATGGTGACATCGATCTGGAAGGAGGGCGTCTCAATTTCTTGTTCAACGTTGAACGAGAGTCCGACCTGAGCAAATACAACAAACATTTCATCTTACGCACATGCTAATACCATAACGCCCTTGAAATCATTCGGTAAAATTGCTGTGTTTACTTGGTATACCGGTATATAACATACCAATAATACTGTCTTCCAATTTCTGTGATTGAAAATTATCAAAACTGAATAATTGCACGTTTCATTTGGATAAAACACACACTTACATCCAACAGAGCCATTCCGTGACCAGTTGCGCTAACAGAAACATGGCTTGGAATCGATGACAACTAAAACAGCAATAAAAACATAGAAACATATGTAAAATTGACACTGCTATCAAAATAAAGTACATATTGTATCGGCAATGCAAACTGGTATTAAAAGAAATGTTTATTTTATTTGTACGAGTTTTTTCTGAAGTATTCTTTTCTAAACATATTCTACTTACTACAACGGACTGCATGACAAGAGCATTATGCTTGTTGATGTTGAATGTATGCGTGAAGGTTCCAGCTGTAACTGTGGCTTGGATGTTAAACGTGTCTGAGAAGATCATAGCAGCAAATATGGATAAGGCTTGAAGGGCAACAAAGGTGTCCTGAAAAACGAAGTTTAGTTAACAAAAAATATAAATGGAATGCAAATAAGTAAATACCATTTATTTAAGTAATACGAGTTCTTTTGAATCATTATTTTTACCTTATTCAGAAATACTGACAAACATTAGAATAAGACACGAAACAACTCGATAACACATTGAAATAGGAGATGAACTTATTGTTTCATTTTGTTTCATCGTTCAAAAAGAACAATAATGTATGTGGACTGTTTTGCGATTAAAATAATCAATATTAATAATGATCAAACATAATTATGCGGTTATTAAGAACGACCTGCAAAAGCGAAATAATTATATTTTTCCCAAAACATTCAGAGTTTGAGTATTGATATATTCGTATAATTAGTTTACAAGAAGGGAGTGATCATCGGACGTGTGTTGAACTGAAGCCTCCATTAGAGTTCCTCTGGGCAGTGATCCACTTCATTATCTGAAGGCCCACGTTCATATCTCCGGCCTCCGCCGTCACCAGCAGGTTGTACGCCGTCATCTCAATGTCGATAGGATTTGCCTGTGAGTGAGCGGGCTGCCAGTGGCTCAGAATGAAGGCTGCCTGGTCCTTGTGCCAGTGGATGGTGCCTCCTACAGGTTAGATTAAATATATGTACATGTTTAATATGGAATCATGGTATTAACGAATAAATACGTATGGGGTAGACTAGCCAGTTTAGTTAATTGTAATCGAGAATCTTTGCAACCAATAAGAAACACTTTGATGCATAACATGTGTATACCACTAAAAATAATATCAAAGTTGTTATTATCAATCGTCGAGGAAATATACACCGAGTCCAAAATATTTCACGGAGAAGTTTCATAACACTATTTGATATATGTTTAACTTTGATTGAAGACACACAACACAAGCCTGGCCATATGAAATCAATCTTGAAACACTTACCGCTAACGATTGCATAATTCTTAAGTGTGGTCTGGATGTCACGTACAGCTGGACTTTTTGCAAGTGTCAGGGCGTAGTTGCAAAGGGAAAGAACGTAGTCATCATTTGTCGTTGCAATTTGGGACTCCATGTAATGTGTTGCCAGTGCCACAGATTGTGTGATTCTCTTGTGAATGCTCTAAAATACCAGACATATTTAAGATATTATAAAGATGTTTTAATTGCAATATAATTAACGAAATAATATTGTGTACAGTAACATTTTATTTCACATGCGTATCATTTCTATAATATTACACTATATACATATTATTTTATCATGTATTTGTACTTAAAATATATTTTTATATTTATATATATCCTAAATCTGCAATAAACGGCACGATTCTAATTACTTGTATTACTTCGTGTAAAATGGACTACATACTACACGTTTTTTAATCAAATGTGTGCATTTTTATCAGTTTAATTAACGTACTCCTTGAAGATCATTGTTTTCAAGAAGTGATTCCAGAACGAAAGCAGTGAGACCGACGCCGGATGCAGCTCCACCCTGAAATCAAAACAGTTTCACACTTAAATAAAATAATTTCCCTCTTGAACTATCTTGTCACTATTAGAAAAAACGTGTAATTCATTAGAAAGATCATTGCTATCATGAAAATTCATAGAAGAATTGATATCTTCATACTCTTTATGTGTTATCATTTTATCAGATAATGCAGATTTATATAATTCCGTGGACAGTGTGATCAATCAAATTAGTAAACAATTGACAAGTTGCACAAACAAAGTTTGCCCCGCCTTTTTGTTCGTTTAAGTTAATTTGTGCAAAGATCTATAGTCAATTAATTGTAGAATATAAACACGTGCTTTGATGTATAAATGAAATATAACTCATTAATCGGTTAATTTATTCAAATATTGAAAATTTGCAACAGGTAAATTGATCGATTTCTACCTGCATATCCTTATCGATCACATAACCAGGCTCTGGGAACGAGCCGTCGGCTTTCTGTCGGTTGATCATCCAGTCGATGGCTCGAGTCAGTGTCTCGTCGTCGATGAAGATTTGCTTCTTGGCCGGGTGGAATGACTTGGCAACAAATGCAGTCAGCCTGTATGAATGGTTTCCAAAATTATGTTATTCGTGTGGTCAAAATAAGTTTTCATGACTTATATGATTAGGTGAACGAATGTTGTGCCGTTTGAAAAAGAACAATGCTTTCCAACAACATGTTTAATCACTACTACCTTGATCGTGAAGTGGCTTGACTCCTCAGACCTTGTGCATTTTGTGTTAAGAATCTAACCTTAAATATGACCTCGACCTTAAGCTGGCGTCAAGGCCGTGCTTTTGCATTTCGTATTAATGACATAAATATTATTTCAATAAATTTCCTCAAATGGTTCCAGAGATATAGAGATGAAGCAGACATGACAATGGAGGTCAAAACATTTGACTGACTAATTCCTCCTGCACCAAATCTTAATCTTCTTATTTTGTACTCCATATTTCTTGAAAATCGTTTGGACATTATAGTTAATATTAATCGGTCGGAAAATTGTTACGCACAGACGACCAGAGACGAAAGGCAACTTGTGGGAAAAATTAACATCACTCAAAAGCAATACATTAATGTTGGGTTGTATATAAGTACTATTATATATATCTTCAATAACAAAGTCTTGAACATTACCCACCACATGCTTCCAGAGGGGTCCCGGTCACCAAAAGCGCTGAATGAGCCGTCCTTGTGTTGATATGTAAGTTCACGTTGATACCCTAAGTTTGACACACCGTTCATTAACAAGAAGCAAATTCAATTGAGTTTGAAATTAATGACTCGTGGACTTCATAATGTAATGTAATAAGATAAGAAAATACGCACATAAAAACATATTATGATAAATGCGTATACATTAAACAAATGACACGAGCCAATACTCATTAGGAAAAATATCTAGGAGCTAAAATGGAACGTGGTGCTGATGAAATGGTTAAGGGCGGACAGCCGAAATCGACCTTCTAGTAATCTGCTTTATTGGTAATTTCTTTAGTCAAATGCTTATTGTTAGGAAAAAAAGTATATCCATTGAAGATTGAATAATTTCAAACTTATATAGAATGTGTAAGACAAAATACTGTGTTTTTTTTAAAGTCACCCAAGTATGCAGTAGATAAGGAACATAAAAGGAACACGATTCAGCACCCTTCCATGTCGACCTAGATCTTTCCCCAACTCATTCAACTCTATTTCCGTCACTCACCTTTCTCCATAAAGCTGATTGCCTTGTTCTCGATATCTCCCGTCAGTTGGTTGGTTGCCGTCAGGTAGTTAGTTACAAAAACGTCTGGCGCGAAGCCGAGCATCGTCTGCTCGCCACATCCGGTCGGCATTTGAAGCAGTTTGTCGAGATTGTTTACCGTTGGTCCAAGAAGGTCACTTGAATAAAGCGCCTTTGTTATTTAATGTATTAAAAAAAAAACATACCGTTAAGCATATGAAATAGATCAATCATGCTTTCAACAATTCAAAATTAACATTGTGTTTTACTTTGTACGTGTATGTGAACTTTTGAATAAATACGTAATATTTTTGTATAGGAAAAGATCAGGTCAAAATGATTGTGAAAACTTTACTTGTGCAAACTTTCATTTATACATTGGGCATGTTAAGTAAGTACTTTTCGTGTACCAATTGCGGTAACGACGATTTTTTTGTGAGCCGGCGACGACCGTTTGAGGCATAGAGATGTAAACAACCTGGCTGAATGTCGTCTGATTCTACAGGTCTACCAAGATTGGGTTGCTGTAATACCTAGCGACTCCTTCAGGCTGTCACAAATGTATAGTAATGACGCATGAACGTAGCACTAAGACATCATATAATGCACTTTTTTTCCATATCAATGGAATGATTTAATCAATTTTAAACGTGTTTGATCTCAAGGTCAATGTACATTAGATTAACTATAAGACCAGTCCTTGTTTGGGTTGGGTTTAATGAAACGAGTTTTGTTGTACTTTTTTCACTTGAAAATGCCAGCCAAAAGCATATGACGTAATGAAGATACACAAATACATTACTAAAATTACCTACACACATACAGGTATCATTACATGTTTGAATAGCCATTTTATATAAAGATATTAAAAAGGGGACCTCTCACCTCAACAAGAAGTTGCCTCTGTACCCCGTCAGCTGCGAGGGCCGACTGGGCGGTCAAAATGAGAGGTATCATGCTCAGGGAGGCGGGAACGATCGGGAAAAACACAGACTTGGCCTCCCCGGTATTGATCTATCAGATAAATATTACAGGTATACCAAACACATTTAAGTTGACGTGGTGCGTATATTTGACACATATTGTCATATTGAATATTAAGTCATATTCAGCATTAAAGTATTGTAAATTAAAACGTAAATTATTAATAATTAATTTACATATGTCAGCATCTATGTAGTTAAATAAGCATAAACGAACGGTATATGAAAAACACAAAATGAATATTTATAGGGACCTTTTCACGTTTTGGTAAATTGAAAAAAAATGAAAATAATTGTTTCAGATTCGCAAATTGTTGTTGTAATTATGATATTTGTGAGGAAACAATAATACTTAACATTTACCATCCTCTAAAATATCCATTATATGCATCTTTTGACGATTTAAAAACCATGAAGTTATAAAGCGTTGCAACGCGAAACGATTGCTTACTTTGGAGAGTTCTCTTGTTATCGTTATGTTTTGTGACATTACGAGGATGGCTTTTATAAAGTATAAAATACACCATTTTCTCTATGAATACGGATGGTTCGAGCCCAGTTGAGGGTACCTTTTTTCTATCTTTAATATTATTATTGGTTTTTACTTGATCTTGTTAGTTCTTATGTTTACATTTATCAATATAAAAGAATTTAATGACAAACTTCAATGCATGCCACAATCTGTGAAAAGGTCCTATAAAATACCAATTTTAACTACGTATTCGTGAACAAACGACGTTGCTCGACAAACACTTTGCTTAATAGATGAAGTCAGTCTTTTGTTCACTGTACAAGAGCAACGAAGCGAGTGGAATTACGTATCTTCATACGTGGACTGTCTTCGTTTGCGTCTGTGTTCCATAACTGACGTGACCGTTAGCGTCAACTGTCATGCTCCTGAAGTCTGACGAACCCTTCAAGGTCACCAGTACCTGAAAATGTAATTTTATAATAAGCGTACATATATAACAATGTTTGTTTTCTGTATAAAGTTTAATGTTTTATCATTTACTGGATTTGTAATTGTTCTTACCGGAAATCAATTAATAACTACAACAATAACATTTTCTTGTATACCTAATGATAAAATTTGACATTCCTGCAATGAAATAACAGCAGTGAAATTAGACAAATTGTTATTTTCTCCGGTGAAAATAACACATTTTCGGAACTGCTTTTTCTATTTTTAGATTATCATATCAAGATGTACTTTCAGTTTTACATATTTGTTATAGCACAAGTGAATTAAAAACGATATTCCATCGAATCCAACACATTTTCTTTTTATTTTATGCCCTTTTCACCGTTTATTTACATTGTAAAAGAGTTTAACCTGAGAATTTCGCTGGTATAATGACGTCATTTTGTGTATTGAAATGTATTGAGGCATGCCACGAGAGAAAGGGTAACTTTTCAGCGAAAGGGAAACAGCTGTTTTTTATTTTCTTGAAAAAGGGGCATACAAGAAACAGAAAATGTGTTCATGTCAGTGACACTGCGATTTCAGTTTAGTATCCAATTATGTCGATTGACAGAGCTACACAATTCCCATGATGAGCATATTTCGTAAATATAATGACCAAGACTCGATGCAAATAGCACTTACACATTATAATGTGCATATAATCCAATCATAAACCAAACACTGACATGAACAAATATCCTCTATATCTTGCTATCATTTCATATGAACATTTAAATGTTGTCGTTGTTAAACAAACTAATACAGGGAAAAGATTCTGTGCATTACCAAATACGCGCAGAAACAATCTTTTCACGACTTTTTTAGATGATTTTTTAAAGTATGCATCAAAGCAGCATTAATGTGTTTATACATGTATTAGAAAATGTTGTCATGTCTGAACCTTAAAACAAAAAGGCATCATATCAATAAAAAAAACACTACAATAACACAGAAAAATAGCACGCACTGCCAACTTTCTGCAAAGTTAGTAATTACATAATGTACATAACTTTTAGGGAGTAATCAATAATCGTATATTCAATTCTTGTAATAAGCTCAATTCTGAGTAAATCGAATTGAACAATCTGTGTATTTTCAACGGTTAAAAAGCGTATAAAGCATGTATAAGTGCATTTCTTGAGAAAAGTAGCTTTCTGTGAAATAAGAACTCGCAGAGATTAACTCTCTTTATCCGTTACAACTGCAATCACACTTTAAATCATCCAATACATTAAATGATTATCGGTTTTATTATTTTTATCTCATCAAACGAAAAATAAAACTTAAAAATGAAAAACAAAAAACAAACGTCGAAACACATTAAAACCATATACACATTAAATATCAAAATATTTTAATCGATTATAATAACAAGGCTTATGATGATGATAAGGATTTGATTTGTTCTGATCATAGTCCATCAATGCCTATGTTCTATTAACGCAGCTTACATCCATAACCTGTGACATGTAGTTAAAGACGTTTGCTTGAAGAGCGAGCTCTTCCCCTCGGACAACAGAGTACGGCAGATTGAGGCTCACGAAAAAAGGCTTGAACGCCTCAATCTGAAATGTGTAACTATCAACTGAAGTTATTTTCACTCGTTATATTTGGAAGCTTACTTCTATCTAGTATTGTCCTATTAAAGTCTGAATTCCGAATAACAAATTCACAAATTAATAACTCCTAATTAAAGTACATTCGAAAAGATGCAGTTAATCACATGTTTTATTTTGTGTAAATATGCAAAACAAATTGTGCCAAACCTTGGCTGGAGAGGAAGCGATTCCCAATCCTGACTTGGAGTGAACTGCAAACGCACTTGCTATCCAAGATGTGATTGTTTCTGGTACAGTAGTTGAAATAGTAACTGTGCCGTCCGCTCTGTAATTCATAACAGTAACAGTTGCAGCCTTGTAGATAAATATCGCTGTATTATATTTCGATAATGTACAGACGATATAAAATGGCTTTAGATAAAATCTTATAAAGAAATCGATTGTTTTTCATAGGAACAAAACAACAATAATTTAACATGAAATGAAATGCGAACTACAGTCATGAGTTAAACAGTTGAATATTAAAACCGAAAAAAGTTACGTGTAAAATACTATATATCAATAGTGTAATTCGGTATTATAATTTACTACATTTAACGCATTGAACATCTAAGAACAATATACAATCCGGATACAGAAAAAAAGTTAATTCTCATATTGTAATAGAAACGATACTATAATATAAGTTTCACAGCACCATATCAAGCTAATATATTGAAAAAATATTTCCTGGCATAATGTATATTATATTATTAGTATTACCAGCTGAATATATTTTAGCTAAAGCTTTCTAAGCGTGTTTTAATTGTACGATAATATTAAAATGGCTTATTCAAACGCTGACACATAATTCCGCATTTATAATAGAAAATACGCATTAAAAAACAATTTAACAAGTGTCGCGCAAAAAATCAAAGCACGGATGGAAATGGATACACTCACAAACAAAACAACATTGAACTTGAACACTAGCTGTCCGAAACAGAATCTTTGAAAATGAAAAGTTCTCTTTGATTTATATTTTGAAGTTTTACCCAGTGGAAGAGTTTGACCAAAGCCATGTTTCTGGGAAGACATTGCGAATACGGTCTGGTAATTGTAAGGGCACTGGGGATGAAGATCCAGTTGTAGCCGTCCCAACACTATTTACTTCTGCCGAAGCCATGATGAAACCGTGGTAATGTGGACGCACTAAAGGTTTGCAGAACATCGCATCGTTAGATGGGAAGATGGGATATGTGTAACAAGGCCATTACGGTTTAAACTTTGCCACACTCAGCTATTCGTATTTTTAATATAAATCCAGTGACACGAATAGGCATCCAAACATCTGAAACGTATATGAATTTTCTACACACAATGGGTTGCAAACTAGTTAGCAAGAGCTAGTGTCCTTGAATTCAGATGTACCCTGTGATGTGGTTACACCAAAGCAATGTATCTGGAAACACGTTTCGAATCTGAGTAACCTCTTGCAATGGGTTTGTGCCAGATGACGTTTCTGACAGTGTTTGCAGGGCAGATCCCTTTTGGAACATCATATCGGTGTCTAAATATCATATGAATTACATAATAATAGCTGTTATTCGGAACTCTTCAGTCTGGGTTTTTCCGATATTTGAGCACGCGCGGTAGGTACAAACAAAAGCTGACTAGCATATTTTCAAAGAAAGTGAATCAATGATTTCTCTTATTGCTGAATAGTAAACACCACTTTTTCTGCTCAAACGTTCGTTATAGTTGATAAAAAATACCATGATTTAATCATTTTTCTTTAGATGAACTAATATCGATCGTGTTCAATTTGTAAGAATACTATGTAACACGATAGAATGCTGCATGTACATGTAAACAGCTTCGGTCACGTAACTATGTCATTGCATATACTGTGCGTAGGCCTGGGCATACCGTTTTAATGGAAGTTTGTCAACGAAACTACCAAGACAGTGATTCCATCGTATATATATTATACGATTCAAATATATTTAAAATCACACAGACAATTACCAAACAACAAAAACCTTACTTCCTTCATTACCATACAGCTGAAGTCTGTTTTTCATGTCTTTTAAAGCTACTGGACCCATTCGTATAGGCGGCTGTAAATCTGAACGGTGTATTTAGACTTTAAACCTGTATATCAGTGTTAGATTTGTTATGTGTAATTAATAATAATACTAGTAAAAGTAATAGCAACAAAAGACTTGAATTTTGACATTTCCTAAAAGAAACACTACTTTCGTTTAATTACTTATTATCCACTTCTGAATGGGAAGCAAATGGGATATCGACGTTTTATTATTTATTTATTTATTATTTATTTATTATTGTAATTAATACTGTAATGACCAGTAAGGTCATTACAGTATTAATTACAATGTTTGTACCTCCCGCGCGCGCTCAAAATTTGGAAAAACCAACAGCGCGCGAGTTCCGAATTAAAAATCTATTGTATTATCTTGTATACCCGGTTGCTGTAAAGTTACTCCAAAGCCATGTTTCTGGAAACACATTTCTAATTCGATCCACCGACTGAAGTGGGCCACTGGGGGCCGGAACTGGTTGCATGCCACCAGGAGCCGACCCCATCGCCATGCCGGGAAACGTTCCTGCCATCATAGGCCCATCTACCATTGGAACTGTGGATTCAGCAATTGAAGTAAATGAAAATTTCGATTAAGTCATGATATGGGTTTCTTGACGGTAAAGCCAGTAAATTAAAGTAATGTTGGGTGAAGCAATTACACCTACACATATAAAATGGAACGACGTATACGGCGAAGAAATAACATTAGATGATTAAAGCTTTAGTCACCGACTTAAAACTGTCAATTCAGGGACATTGTTTTAATATTCTGGTTAGCCTAACTTCATAAGACCCGAATTAATAAATAAAACAAGAATAGATTATAATGTAGATAAAAAAGTAATAATTAAGTGTCCAAAATATGAGTAAGGAACCGAAATTGTCTGTATGATACCACCAAACTTACTTTATCGAAATGTCATGTAACAGCTTATAACATACCGTTTATTCTTATGAGTTTATTCTTATGATGGAAATTAATAAGGGGATATTTCAATAATATGTATATGCAATGTTAGGATGAAGTTTGAGAATTTAATAATACATTTTTGGGAGATATTTGTCGTTTACAAATAATTTAAGAGTACACATAAACCAAGCCCTGATTTAAGATTTATTTCAAGTAAGAACACAAATACGTTTACATCCACGGTGGGGTATAATTGGGATCAATAAAATGAAAAGTCATTTAGATAAAAGAATCGAAGGACCATATACTTAACAATGAGTTCAGGGTCAGCATATAGACATGAGATTAATAGTACCCACACATGGTCATCGAAACAGCACAGATGAAAGAGTCACCGAAAAGCTTTATTTGCATAGGATACACAAGTTAATGCACTGACAAATATAACGGGATTACTCTATACCAATATAAATTGATTAGATTTTAGTGTATTTGGCAAGCAAGTAAATACATGAATAGATTGTTCCTTCTAGTACATTCTAACTAGTCAACGAATCAACAATAAGCACATTAGCTAAGGACCAATCAAAGTTTTAAAGGAAAGATATGCAAATTAACTTAGAGACAAAATGTACATGTTTAGTCAAAAAGAGGTACAATCTGCGGTTAGATTTGAAAAGAACTTGGAGAGTTGTCACGTCTTCTTGACGTGAACATGGCCGCCGCGCTGTAAAATTGTATTTCGTGTTAAAAGAAATATTCGACAGAAATAAATCGCGATGAAATCAGAAATGAACTTTGGTTGTTACTGTGTGTTATCAACGAACAATGTGTAATTACGTGACAGAAACACTTTTCAAATCTATGTGAAAATATTCATAATCAGAAATTAATCAAAAGCAGCAGGCTGATTGTATTGGTCAATTAGTGTTTTTCCCAGGAGGGCAAAGGGGCATGGCGCATTACTTTTAAAAAGGGCATTTTAGCGCTCAGTTTAGGCAAAAAAGGGCAAAAACGTTCCGTGAATACCTGAATGAGGGAGAAACATGTAATCGCATCAGAGGCAGTTGTGGAAAAACATAAAATATAAACAAGCACATTTAATGGTATATAGTAATTGATGTATTTAACTTACTTTGATTTATATTAATATATTTACCTTTCAATATACATTTAAGTTCCATGCTGTTTCAATACACTGTACAGCACGAAAACATAATGAAGCAATATATGCATATGAATCTGATTATACACAGATCCACTAACATATAAATGAAACCATGTTTGTCTTATCCCATTTCTAACGATAATCTTGTCAGATGTTTAATATTGCGAGTAAACTGATCGCTGACAATATGCAAGCACTCGTTTCCGTGAAATATCGTGATACACCCATCTTGACAGCAAAACCAAACTTACTTTGGTATATTACATTCTTTTGTATTCAGTGCATGGTATACTTCGGTTCATTTCCTTTTTTTAAGTACACGTAGTATGCTATTGCATTCTTCCAAAAGTAAAACAAACAAACATGTCTAAAACACTCGCGACCAAGGAAAATGAAAATGAACCTGTGGATGAAAGTATCATTCTGCCCCGAGGGAATGTTGCTGTAACCAAACATTGCTGAGTCTGTCTTATTCGACCCACGTCAGTAGCAAAAGAAGGAACAATCCCACTACCACCTCCGCTTTAAGAGTACATCCTTAATCCAAGACACATTGAGCAAGTTTTAATATGACTGATACATCATGACTCACAAATAAACTACACAGAATTAAAAAAGCACTGTTAGTTTACCTCCACATGTGGCAATAGAAAAAATTGCTTCTAGCGACACATTTTAAAGTAAATTCGAAATACCCTATTGAAGAATTATTCCACAACCATGTTTCTGGAAACACATTTCTAATTCGGTCAACTGATTGAAGTGGCGAGCCGGACTCTGGTTGTGGTGGACCACCGCCAGGTGCAAGGCTGTCAACCCGTTCAAGCATCCCTCCTCCCATTAACAGGGTCCCATTTATCAGCTCTGGAACTATTGAATCGAGTGTTGATTGCATTTAGTTGGTATGTATTATCTCATTTACTCATACTTGCGTGTGGGTTTTCGGATAATAATAGTGTGTTTAAACATAAAATAAGCATATGCGTTTAATGTCAACTGATTGAGATTCTTGTATAAAACCATAAATATTTCTTAACCAGTAATGCTAATGAAAAATAAGAGACGGTAAATTGTTGCAAATTGTAGCAAATAAACGTTTATTTAAACCTAATTTAGGCATGCCATATACTTGATGAAATTAAGTAAATCAATTGAATTCACTCCAGTGCGCATCTTTTTTTAGAAAATTTGGTGCGTCCAAATACCATACCTTTGCTTTAAATTAATACACAGATTGACTATATTTTAATCTCTAATCCGTAATATATTGTTTTGGATTATGATAGGATTATATGCACATTATAATGTGCAAGTGCTATTTGCATTGAGTCTTGGTCATTATATTTACAAAATATGCTTATCATGGGAAATGTGTAGCTTTGTCAATCGACATAATTTGATATTAAACTGAAATCTCAGCGAGAAGAGACAGCTGATGGCAAGAAAATATTTTGCATGTATTGCCATTACGTTATAACCTTTGCACATACAAATGTTCAAATGTAAATGCCCCTACAAGATTAATAAAGATAACAAGCATTCCGGAGGTATCAAGCCTTTGTGGTGTTAAGTCATAGATATGCTTCCGAAAACACTTTCTGATTCGACCTACTGACCGAAGATGCCCACTAGAGGCCGGTATCGGTTACAAGCCACAAGGAACAGGCCAGATAGAGGTTGTGGTAACATTTTTTCAATTCCTATCTATTATTGTAGAATCGCGTATTCGGCAGTAAAAAAGGAAAATCGAATCGACACTTGTCTTTGGTTTCTTCGAATACACATTTACCTTGTAAAAAATAAACGATGTGTTTAACAATAATAGGGAAGAGGAATCTTGTTCATGAAACTATCAAAACAAGTTCGACCCCTTTCCAAGTTCGACCCCTATCCGGTTCCGCCAATATATTTGGTGGATAGAATATAGAAATATTAATATCATTTGTACAATGTCAAATTACATACAAACAATTTGTCAATAGAGTGAATTCTTTGTATATAAGTCATGCAAGATATGGTCAGGAATTAATCGATCGTTCTGCTGAAAATGGCACTAAAACAAACGCGCTCTTTGCGATAATAAACTTTCTGAAGAAACGAGTTAGCATAAGGAACTAGTTCGTTCTGTTAAATGAACCACCAAAAACAAGTTTATATAAATACGTTTCAAATCTGAACAACTCTATGAAAATTAAATTGAACATGAAAAGGATCATGAGCAACAGGCCGATCGTAATTATAAAACGCAAATATTGTTAAACTTGCTTCGGTAGGTGCGTTTTATTCACGTTACGTTAATCATCGGTTTCACAGTCCTTTCGTAGTGTATAGAGGCATTACCGGTATTTTAACTAATAACACCAAACGTTAATCAGACAAAAAAGTATAAACTACTCGCGACCACGGTATCAAACACAAACTTTATTATTATGTTTTCTGGCACGGCGAAAACATGCGGATTAAATCTCTGTTTCTTCAGAGATCGCTGCTGGCAACAAAAAAGTCTTAATGGATCTAACTCACTCCATCAAAGTAACAAGGCAGAAAACAATCACTATGCCTCGCCAATTGAAAGACTATCCTAAATCAAAGATTCCACTGAGTTACATATGAAAATCATACATGGCTGATGACGACAGCGCACTAAAGAAACACAATATCAGCTGACCTTCACCAGTGGCTGAATAAAAAATGCATTTGCTTCTAACGACACAGTAAATGCCAAATACCCAGTGGTAGCATTATTCTATAACCATGTTTCCTGAAATACATGTCTGATTCGGTCCACTGATTGAAGTGGTGAATTGGAAGCTGGTTCTACTGGACCGCTACCAGGTGCAAGGCTGTCAACTCTTTCAGGAATCCCTCCTGCCATAAACATTGCCCCATCTATCAGCTCTGGATCTATGGAATCGGTTGTTTATTTGAGTTAACGTTTATTTTTATTTTTTTAATTATTGAATGAACTTGTGCACAGTGTGCGTGTTATATTATGTTAGGGAATGCAATACCTCCGTAGATAGAGTAGATTGAATCATGTGGTCGTCCGATATGAGAAAAACGTCACCCTTTCGAAAAACAACTATTTCAAACTAGCGGTGAAAATCTTTGGCGCATTATGAACATCAATGTATCGATTTAACCCAAAGCATAAGCTTACAATGCTAGGACGTTATTTGTCATTTGCATATTGCAAAACAGCAACCATGGGAACAAGCTCCGATTTATATTAATAATAATGTTAAGTAAACAAATACAAATAAAAAACTAATACGGAGAAGACATGCAACGGTTCCACTTCCCACTGCACTCGCCTAAGCGGAAAAGAGATGTACACCATTTAATATACCCTGTCGTTATATTACTCCAGAGCTACGTCTCTGGAAAGACAATTCGAACTCTATCTACGCTAGCTAGAGCCCCTTTATCGGGAATCGCTTGAGGCGTAGGCCCGCCCGCGCCCGCCAAAGCCATTTCACCACCTCTAAATCCCGTTCCGACATACATCATGGGATAATCTGTAGAATCCACCATGAAACGTAATATCAAATGATTACCAAACATTATGTTATCATTCCCGTGTCATTTAATTAAAAAAAAGTATTGCCCCGCTTGAGTTGATGCTATGGTGGCTGTCTTCGTATTAAGAAGCCTTGTACACGATCGCAATTCATGGTGTCGCGATCAAATGTACTAGACATTAGAGTCGTGTTCTGAGGAAAACTGGGCATAATGCATGTGCGTAAAGTGTCGTTCCAGATTAGCCTGTGCAGTCCGCACATGCTAATCAGGGACACGACACTCTCCGCTGTTATGACATTTTTCGTTTAAATGAAGTCTCCTCTGAGCAAAAATCCAATTTAGGCGGAAAGTGTCGTCCCTGATTAGCCGATGCGGACTACACAGGCTAATCTGGGACGACACTTTACGTACATGCATTATGCAAAGTTTCCTCAGAACACGACTCATTATATTGTTTCCTATCTATATGGACAGAGTTACTAAATATGAAGCCGCGCCAAAGACAAACAATTTGGCCGATACATTTACCACCAGTGTAAAAATCCCATGTTTTTATCAATGAAAGTCAAGCGCTGCAATAGGATGTTTACAAATGCAGTGATCATCTTCTCATATACGATTAATTCAATCGCAATAAAAATCAACATCCCATTACAAATCCAAAATATAAACACAAAATTACAATACGCGATGTGGTGTGGTCAATACCATTCTGTATTTCTACAATTGATCTCTTGACAAACTTGAAAAACATATGCTCGTTTTCTTTGTTGGTCTCATGCTATTGATACAATAATAACAGTGTACAGTGTTTTTTTATTTCAGCTCACAACGAATAGTATTTGCATTACATATATGTATGCTTAGCCTGTTTTTGATGCACAATCATGATCCGCTAGGTTATGTTTGGACGTATAATGAACAAGAAATGTGTCCACAGGACACGGATGCCCCCAACTGTAACTGTGTCACTACATAAAAGTATAACTGTGTAAACGCTTGGTAGAAGTTATTAGGTTTTTTTTCCTAAACGCAGATTTTGAACCTAAACGCGGACCCTAAGTTCAAGGTCAAGGTCACAGGGGTCAAAATTTGTGTGCGTATGGAAAGGCCTTGTCCATATACACATGCATGCCAAATTTGAAATTGCTATCTGAAGCGACAAAGAAGTTATGAGCATTTTTCGAAATCTAAACGCAAAGTGTGACGGACAGACGGACGGACAGACGAACAGACAGTCCGATCACTATATGCCCTCCTTCGGGGGCATACAAATGTCTTAGAATATCAAAATAAATCAGAAAGCCACATAAACTAGAGAGCGGACAACATGCTTAATCCTTGAAATGCACTAAGTGACCCCGTGACCTAGTTTTTGACCAGGCATGACCAATATTCGAACTTGACCTAGATATTGTCTTAATACAACTTCTTACAAAGTTTAGTAAAGATCAGATGAAAACTACTTCAATTAGAGAGCGGACACCATGCTAAATCCTTGAAATGCACTAAGTGACCCAGTGACCTAGTTTTTAACCCGGCATGACCCATATTCGAACTTGACCTAGATTTTGTCTTGATACAACTTCTGACCAAGTTTAGTAAAGATCAGATGAATACTACTTCAATTAGAGAGCGGACACCATGCTTAATCATTGAAATGCACTAAGTGACCCCGTGACCTAGTTTTTGACCCGGCATGACCCATATTCGAACTTGACCTAGATATTGTCTGGATACAACTTCTGACCAAGTTTGGTAAAGATCGGATGAAAACTATTTGAATTAGAGAGCGGACACGAAGTGTGACCGACCGACCGACCGACCGACTGACCGACCGACCGACCGACCGACAGACAGTGCGAAAACTATATACCCCCTTTTCTTCGAAATGGGGGCATAAAAATGAATTTGTCCAATAATCGACGGAAATGCCATAGCTAACGATTGTGGGTGGAGCTACGTAGAAAACAGTAAGTAGCTTTTCACAGGCATAGAAATAGTCAAGTAAGACCGCATTCGAATGGAAATAATACTTGTCGGTCATATCGTGTGGTCGACAATCCCACGGAAGTTAAGAGGCGGCGTATGGTTTAAATCACGAGTGCGGATTTATTTCTTAAACAGAGCTACATTACAGCAACATATTTTGTTTCAGTTTAGCATTTGGTTTCCAATAGTTGACATAGACAAATCACAACCACAGGCGTGCTGCAACTTTCATAATTCTGGTTAAACAGGAGCTCTGATATCTATGCTTGTTTGGACGAACCTTCTAACGAAAATGAATTGCTCCAAAAATGAAATACTTTTAACAATAACTGTAGCCTTCTGGTGTATGGCACACGCCGTCTATGCCGCGAGGACATTCATGTTTGTTGGACCTACACTGCCCCAGCTACTGTACGAAAAGGACCAGTCCTCTGTAATAGAAGAAGTCTATACCAACAACCGCATGATGTGTGCAATGAAATGCATTGAAAATGCTAACTGTAAAACATACCTATTTAAATCTACAGGTAAGAATATTGGTAGAACACTTGTTTAACTTTATTCATGAAACATGCTTTATCAATGGGCATATCTATGGTCTATGGTTTGAGGTGTGTTCCAAAATTATTTAACACAAACTCGACTCGCACAATGAACATAACAGTTCAGGAAACGCTAAGAATTCAAATAAATATGTGTATTATATAACGTAGAAATAAATACAATCTGATCGGTTTAGACAGAGGCAGGCTAATGACATAATATTTTCTATGAAAAAGTTTATTTTTCCCGTGCTATAAAATTGGTTTGACATCCTGGCATTATTTTGGTCTAAAATAGGTGGTGTTTCTATATCTCTAGAAAAAAAACAGTTGTGCAAAATCAGTCGGGACACAATATTATCAATTTCAATATCAATTTCTCAAGGTTTTTCGCGCATTTTTATAATTTTAACGAAATACGTGTGTGTCACGTCAGTAAGATTATTTTTGCATAGGAATGAACAATACAATATGTTCTGACATCACTGATTTGTTAGCAGAAAAACAACAACATGCTGACCTCGGCTGCGCCTCAGCCAATATGCATTTCTGTCAGCATATAATAGATCATAACAAATGACGTATTGTCAATTAATATATATAAACGATTGTTTCAAGATATATTGTGTTGCGATCAAACTTATAAATGAACTTAAATATAATGCGCTCGTTCAACAGAAAAACCGGACAAACGTTGCTACACCTCTTCGAACTTTAGTCACTACAATGGAACCTGGTCACGTTCGAAGTCCAAAATTACGTGTCAGAGATGGGATAGCCAAAGCCCGCATAACAACAACAACATACAGAAGTTCGAATCAAATTTCCCAGAATCAAGCTTGACCAAGGCCGAGAATTACTGTCGAAATCCGGACAACGAACCATGTCCATGGTGTTATACGACTGACCCGAACATTCGCTGGGAGTGTTGTAACCTCTATCGATGTTTCAACGCCGATGGTTAGTCCTATATTTAACATGTAGGAGCTTGAACCTCAACTAGAATTTGAAAATGAAGGCTATTGACCTTGTCACAGATGCTTTCTATTGACATTATACAATAATAATGATTGATGCAGCCTTTAGAATTAAACATTAAACATAAACTATCTCATAGGAAACGTATCAAAGTCGATTGGATCTTTTAACAGTATGTTGAATTGTCCACAAATGTGCCATGAACAACAGTTTTGGCTTGTTTGGGCGTATTGTTGTTTCCTCGTCAATGTTATGTATTGACATAATTTCTACCTAGTATATTAAGATATTATATTTTAAATCGAACTTGTTCTTATTTATTCTTTTTCTCGCTTGTGAACTATTCGTTGACTTCGGACAATTACGTAATAAATAACATTGCTTAAACGTTTGCCCCATATATAACTTAATTGAATTTACATTTATTATAAATATTTCATTATACGGCGGTTAATGACGATTTCTTGTATACATTAACATTCAATTACATGTTATGTTTAATTGTTTTGTTTCAGCCAACTGCAGGCTGTATGAGACGACTGAAACCAGGACTGAAGATCCATTTGAAGATGTTGATGGCTACAGCTTCTTTAGAAAGACATAGTAAACTGTGTGGTGATCGATTGCATATGAGACGAATGTTTTCGTCGAGTATCTCATTCAAAGACAAACTTATTGTTTCGTTCAGTTCGTAATATCTGAATATGACATGACATTGACCGAATATCTAGAATTAGCGCCGTGTTGTGACGAATTAGGTTGAATGTTCTGTTTAATACTAATCATAGGCATTGGAACATGAGGCCTTTAGCTTAAAAAATATAAATCACCAGATATTTTGCATGATTTTTTCCCCTATAACTAAATTATTTTTTGACGTGTAATAATGTATTGTATGAACTGATATGTATGTGTTTGTATATAACGTTTTTCATTGTAATTGTATTGTCTACTGTTTTATAAATATCAGAACACAACTATGTTGGCTCTCAGAAATGAACGATGGTTTTCATAGGTATTTATTAGCTGTTACATATATAAATATATAGCCTTTGTCGCTCGGTTACTTCAGAGGCCTCCTTCATGGCCCCTTCAGCGCAGAGCCCCTGGCGCGCGACAGATTACAACGTGCCAGCACAATTTAGAGAGACGTCCGCAGAATATTTGGGACACTTTCGGGCCCCAAGAAGCCCTCCTGCTCCTATAATGCGTCCTTTTCCAACCCATTTCATCATGCCTAACAACCAACCTGTTGTAAGTGGCTTCTCAATGCCGAACCACTCACCCGTTATGAGTAGTGTTCCCGTGCAAAGCACCCTACCGGTGGTAGGTAATCTCACAGTAGCCAGCAATTTACCTATACTAGGTAATAACCTTGCACCCAACAATCCACCCGTTGCAGGTAACCTTTCCCTACCCAGCTGTGTCCCCGTTGAGACAAGCCCTCCAGTCCCAATAAACCCCCCGACCCAGCGGGATCGGGATGTTTTGACCAAGCTGCCAAAGAGCCTGCTATTTGATGGGTGCAGCAATTGGTTGTTGTTTAAGTTTGAGCGTTACGCCAGAATGCAAGATTGGTCTGACGAAGAATGCGGTGATTGTCTTGGTTGGTGTTTAACTGGTAAGGCGGTGGACTTTTATGCATAACTGACAAAAGGAAGGGAGACGTTACCTTACGCCGAGCTTATGCAGCGGCTTCAGGAGCGCTTTGGTGCCAGGGAGCTCCCAGCCACCGCGCAGGGTCGTTTTCAGGATGTCCAACAAGAAGTAGGCGAGTCCCTGGACGATTGGTCCGATCGGGTGCTGACGCTGGCAACAACGGCATTTTGTGATCTTCCCTAGGCGTACGCCACTGAGCAGGCAGTGACGAAGTTTTGTCACGGTTTGCTTGACAAGGAGGCAGGCAAGCATGTAAGCCTGCAGTTACCCACATCGATGGGAGATGCGATGAACATGATGAAGATATATAGCCATGTTCAGTTGGCTTGCGCCGCGGCTCCGATGGATAGCCAAAATGGTGGGCGAGAAGAGTCGAGGTGTGTTCACGAGGTGAGAAGAGCACCTTCTCCAGGTACGGTAAGTGGGTCGGCGGTCGACAAATTTACCCAGGTGGTCGATCGAATACTAGGTTCTGTGGAGCGATTGTCGAACTCTTGTGGGAGCCAGGACGATGATTCCCGCGTCAGACAACCGGTTCAGGTGTTCCGTTCCGATGGAGGCGAGAGATTGTATGGCGAGTATGCGGCCGAAAGTTCCAATGAAGACGGCATCCAGAGCCTGGGGTTCAACAAGCAACGCCAGGTTAGGTGTCCCGGGGGTACGGGTTGCGGCGGTCCACGTGGGCATCGGAACCAACATGCCTACGAAATCCGGAAATCCTGGGGATCCGGCCCAAATGCTTACCATGGGAGCGCTGGGAACCGGCAAAACAACGGGTACCGTAGTGTATACCCAAATTCAAATGTACGCCCCGAGGGATCGAAGCGAGGCAGGTATGGTTCAACTTGGGGCGAGTATCCCGTAATGGCGAGGCGGGGCATATCTTGTTTGTTTGGTGATTTGGAGCATTTCCGGTGTGGTTGTCGTGTGGGCGCCGGGTCCGTGGCCAACAGTGAGTCGATACCGCTGTCAGTTACCGAGGCGGCTGAGCAGCAGAGTAGACCGGAAGAAGGTCGCGTCAACCAGTTGGGTTCAGCTGCGCAGTTTTGTTTGAAGGTTCAGGTTGGTGACGTAATGGTTGATGCAGTGATTGATTCGGCAGCGGAGGTCAGCCTCATCTCAGATCGGGTCTATAAGGCCATGAAGCAGCCACCTCCCAAGCAGCGTGATGTCAAGCTGTTGATGACAGGAAGGGATGCCTCCATGCAAGGTTTTGTTATAGGACCAGTTAAGTTGAAGATTGGTAACTATTGCTATCAGCAGCATTTGAATGTAGCCCCGACAGATGTCGATATGCTACTTGGTTTCGACATTTTGATGAATCCGGGCAGGGCCATCATCAATATGGCAGAGGCCACTATTATTTTTGATGGGCAGGTTTTGAGCCTCGAGGGGGGAAGCCTACAGCATACCGACCACGTGCATGACGCAGTTCCGTTTGTGTTGCCGACAGCTTCAGAAGTCGTCCGGGATCCACAGATGGTCACCGATGAGAGCACTGAGCGGGACCATGGGGGTTCTAGTTATGTCGGTACGTTTCGCGTGCAGCGGGTGGCGGTCCAGTCTGGAGTTAGGGCCACCCCGACCGCTGGACATGCAGATCCGGCTGGCGTCACCGCGGAAGACAGCCGGGAGAAAGCGTCCAGTTGTGGTGTCACCGCGGCAGACCGTCGGAAAAGGGCTTCCGGTTATGGCGTTACATCGGAAGACCGCAGCGGTTACCGAGTCTCCACTAGTAAGCTCAAGCTGCCGACCGTTCAAGAAGTTGTCCGTCACATTGGGGTGTGCACCGACATGTGCACTGTAAGGGGCAACGGTGAGACTGGCGGCGTCGGTGACGGTGAAGCTACAGCGTTAGCGTTACCGTCTGCGTTAGCGTTAGCGTGCAAATGTTTAAGTTTTCGTTCTACCCCAAATATTAATATTTTCAATGTCCCTTCACGTATTGCTTTCATATTTTGCATACTTGTTTACCATCATGACCCCAACCTATAAACAAGAGCAGATAACTGTATCAAGCATTTTGACATAATTATTGCCCTTTTTATACTTAGAATATGCATATTATTGATTAATCTATGTTAAAGTTTGCGTAATACCCCACATATTTCCTATATCCTTTGACATATTGCTTTTATATTTTGCATACTCGTTTACCAACATGACCCAAACCTATAAACATGAGCAGACCACTGTATCAAGCTTTTCGACAGAATTATGGCCCCTTTTATACTTAGATAATTGAACATTTTGCTTAAATTGACATAACTTCTTTATTTATTATCACAGTTTATTAATACTTTGACAAAACAACACTAACCTGAATACCACAATGGATTCCACCCAAACAATACCCCACGCCCCTACCCAGAATATCCTCCAACCTCCCCTCCAAACACCCTCCCCCCCCCCCCAATTTTTTTTAAACATCTAATAAATGACCCCACCCCACATTATACCCCCCTCTCACCCCCCTACCTCCCCCCCCCCCCCGATTTTTTTTTATTTTTGTTAAAGATCGTCTAATAAAGGACCCCACCCAACATTATACCCCCTCTCAACCCCCCCCCCCACCCTCCCCCACCCCCCAAAAAAATTTTTTGTTTTCCTTTTTTTCATTTTGAAAGATTGTCTAATACATTATTGAATATGAACAATTTCCGCATGATGGCTTACGTTATACTGTCAAGCACTCGATAGTCGAGCGCGCTGTCCTCCGACAGCTCTTGTTCCTTTTATGGCTATAGTAAAATCTTGTTAAGACTCTAGAGGCCACATTTACTGTCCCATCTTTATGGAACTTGGTCAGAAGATTCATCCCATCATGGAGCTGCACATTTTGTCATGTGACATATTAAGTTTCATTTTACATTTATTATTTATTCCTAGCAGTGTTTTTTTCCATGTGCTATTAAGCTAATTATTCACAACAAATAAATAACTGGTATCCATAGTTTCATTATTTAAACATAAAGCAGTAAATAATCTTTCAATTATTTTCAACCTTACCAATTTTTGCTATTTATATTTTTAAATTCTTTTCAAACTTTTCATATGAAATGACTTCAAAGTGCTACCACATGCTCACATGTGTAAACATTTTTAAGATTCAGACATGTTTTATCAGGTCCCGTTGACTAAATACTAATATTTTATGATGAATAATTGATCAAAAAGGGGGAATGACAAGCATTTTTTCCATGTGCAGTCCTCCCAGGCAAATCAAGGACAACACTTTCTGTCTACCCTGAATTTTGGTTCATAAGAGAACTTCTTTCAATGTAAAATTCCATGAGAGCAGAAAGTTTCATACTTCTGACTGCACAGTCTAATCTGGGACAAAAATGTATTCACATGCATTAACTCTTCCCCACTCGAAGTTAAAATTGCTATGTGCAAACAGTATAGAACCAGAACAGCCTGCAAGTAAGAAGCAGTCTGTTAAGGTTTTATGCTGTTTGCTGCTCATCAGTATCTAAGGGTTGGAAATGACGCCTTTCAAACATAATTAATTTAATAAGAAAGGTTTTGAATTAAATATAACTTTCTAAGAGACTAAAAACATTTCAAAATACGTATCTAAGTGGTAAAGGGTTAAGCCCAGTTTTCCTATATCAAGGCTCATATACTATTTATGTCTCGTTCAGCCCTGGCGACAGCTGAGGAGTGCCTGTCTGACCTGACGTACAATGTCAGCGATGACTTCGAGGACCTACTAAACTGGGCTTAATGCATGTGCGTAAACTATCGTCCCAGATTAGCCTATGCAGCTTACACAGGCTAATCAAAAGTCTTTTTCCCTGTTAATTAATTTATTCATCCTTCTATTCCTATCCCGCCCAGCACTGGCCACAGCTTAGGAGTTCCTCTATGACCTGGCGTACAAGGACAGCGATGCCTGGGAGGACCTCCAGAACTGCGTGGCCCTCAAGCACCTAGACTCCAACTCCGGACTCGTCGTCCTTGTCTTCAACGTTATCTTTAACCCCTTCAGGACCATGGAGTAAGTGGGTGTACATGGTTGAATGGTACAGGCTGCAATCAAATTATACGGTGGATTTAAGTCCAGATTGAGTCTCACATTGATAAGTTTAAAAGCCTAAATACTATTCATAACCAAATTCATCATCATTTAAAATTCAACAAACAAAAAGATTAAATAGTAGTCATTAAATTTAATAATTATAATATTAAAATTAAATCCATCCAGATACTTAATGTAATTGTGTTGTCTTTAGGAAATAAATGAATGCGATGAGAGACATTTTGATGAAAGAAAAAGCATAACCATTTTATGAAATGTCAAAATATGAATGTATCAACTATTTAGCTATTTTTGGATCATTGAATGCCAGAAGTATGTATTGCAATCTGTGAAGCTTGTGTTATTGAATGCGCCATTTTTTTTAAAGGCAATCATTAAGTTTATTCTGTCTTTGATTCAAGGCCACCGGCCCATAACAAAATGCATATATACTGACTTGAATATAAGCATATATGTACATACATTAATAATTGTTATCTGACAGAGTCGGAACAAAAAATAAAAAATAAACAGTTTTATATATAACTAAACAATGGTTCAAATGCAAACAAAGTGGTTACAAAGTTGACATACTACGAAGGGTGTACTTGATCATAAGTATTACTTATCTTCAGTATATTAATACTATCTTCTCATTATATTATTTATCAGCTTACAAACAGCTAAAATTTCATAATTTCTTCCAGAGTTTAGTAAATTGTAAAATCTACCAACTGTAAAATGATTAGGTTGTATATTAGGCAAATAGAATGAGCGTATATCTGAGTACTTTTTACAGTCAAATAAAACATGGTGCTCATCCTCAACAACAGCGATATTGTGGTTTAAACAGTATGTACAAAACCGCTCAGCTCTTGATATACCAAAGTGTCTTCCTGTTTCAATTGCAAATTTGTGACTAGAACATCGAAACTTAGCATAGCTATTCCGAAGAGAAAAAGGCAAGTCCATTAATACATATTTTTCAGTCTCTAATAAAGATTTAAAATGTTTATAGTGATCACATCTAGGAGAAAAGTCAATATGATTTCTCCAGTCTTGTTTAAGGCAATCTGATACTCTAAGCCTAAAACAATGTATAAAACTATCAATGTCTTCGATGTCTTGAGAAAGCCAAACAAGTCCAAAACCGTACTTACAAAGGATTATTCTTACTTCTGATGCCCATGTATGCCTACCTACTGAGTCAAGATCATATAACATAATATAGGTTTGTTTAGGATACCTATTTGAACTCATTTGGAGTATTCTACACCAGTATTTGATAAAACGACTTACATAATCAACATAAAGAGGTAATCTGCCACATTCCCATAAGACCATATCTGTGTTTGTCGAGCGTGAAACACCAAGAAACAATTTACAATAGTGCGTTTGAACACGTTCAATTATAGGCGAAAATTTAAAACCCCATATCTCTGAACCATAGAGTAGAATAGGTTTAACCATAGAATCAAACAATTTAAAACACTCATGAAAATGAAAATATCCATATTGTTTTTGATAATTTCTAATACAGACTATAGACTTTGTTGCTTAACATGCAAGTTTTCTTTGCGATCGCGACCATGACAATTTAGGAGTAAAAATTAGACCCATATATTTGTAAAATGAGGCTATATTAATAGGGCTTGTTCCATAATTCCACTGTTCTGTGCATTTAACTGGTCCACCATTTCTGAAGACAACAATTTCAGTTTTGCCAATATTCAGAGCCATCCCAGAATTTTCACAAAATGTCTTTATCACATTAATTTGTCGTTGTAAATTGATAACTGTATCGGCAGGATTAGCAACGTCATCTGCGTACATAAGAGTTAATATTTCAGGGATGTCTTTAGTTATAAATATGCCGTTTGTACATGTGTTCCTGAGAAGTGTATTAAGGTCATCAATAAAGAGAATGAACAGCAACGGGCTGCTTATATCACCTTGACGGGTACCTTTAAGACATGGAAAGCTCGCTGTTAAACCACCATTAGTTTTCACAGATGCCCTCATATTAGAGTACATAGATCTCAAAGCAATGAGGAATTTTCCATTAATGTCCTTAAGAGTTTATTGTGAAGTAAATTATCAAAGGCCTTAGAAAAATCCACATATAATACATATATTCGACCACGCTTTTTTGTTAAATATTTTTGAATAATACCATTAAGGGTGAATAGATTGTCTATCGTTGAATAACCCTTACGAAAACCAGCCTGGGATTCGTCTATCTTATCGTTTGCTTCCGCCCACGTGTAAAGCCTAGCATTTAATACAGAGGAATAAACCTTACATACTATATTTATAAGGGATATACCGCGATAATTGTTGGGATCAGAGCGAGATCCTGACTTATGGAGTGGACAAATAACACTATCTGCCCAGTCAACAGGGAAAATGCCCGTTTTGAAAATATGATTAAACATTAAAGTCATAATTGGGACAGTAATATCTTTACTTGATTTTACAAATTGGGATAGAATCATATCAGGCCCTGGAGATTTACCAACTTTAAGCTTATTAATAGCATGAAGAACCTCAGCTTCAGTTATATCGCGGTCAAGTATTGGATCGCTAGGTGCAGCGAACAGATCATTAATATCGACAGTATCATCTGAAGTTACAGGGGCTTCAAATAAATTGGAGAAATGGTCATGCCATTGCTCTTCTGAAATAGGGCATCTAGAACTCGCGTTGCTTGGGGATCTAGAATGACGTAAGATATTCCAAAATTCTTGTGGATTATTTCTAGAACTCACTAATTTATCTCTATTACGTCGTTGATATGCGAGTTTAAGACTAAGTGCATATGATTTAAATTCACGTTTTGATTGTTTATATAATGTTAGATCTAAATTGTCGTTGCTGATCCTAAACTGCCTTAATAAACGTTGTTTAGTAGATTTTAGAGTGTCACAGAGTCCGCCCCACCACGGAGGTTGTGACTGGATATACCGAAAAGAACGATTTACAAGCATTCCGCATTCAGAGGCGCTAGATATGTAAATATTTGTAAGCATATTAACAGCACTATTTATATTATGTGTGTTCATTTGCAGAATAATACTGGCATATATTAAATTCAATTTTAATGAGACTATCTCAGCAAACCTGATTGCTTTACTGTCATCCCACCTATAATATTTATGACTTTGATTTTGTATGTTTATATGTTCTATTTCATCGTATGACAAATTATAATTCTCGGAGAGGGTCAACGACAATTTACAATTAATTGGAAAATGATCAGAATCATCCCTATCTAGAATGCTGAATGCTTTAACAAAGCTAAACAGATCAGAGGAGATAATAATATAGTCGACAACAGAAGCACCATTGCCGGCTGTACATGTATAATTGCCTTCAAGGTCTTTAAACAATCTACCATTAACAATATGGACATCAAGCAAATAGCAAAGATCAGTAAGACTTGTACCATAATTATTGTGTTTTGTATCCTTGTTATTCCTATGCATTGAAAAATCATCCGCATTATATGAGACATTACCAAATATATGTCGAAGATTATCATCAGGAACAAAATCTAAATAATCTTTAGTTCTAGCGTTAAAATCACCTGCTATAAATAAAAGACAATCGGGAAAATCATGCTTCACAGTATTCAAATGGTTTTCTAATAGTTCAATCCCGTGTTCTGTGTATTAGTGTGCAAGGTTTGTTAGAAGTAGGGAATGGTTCGTGCACTTCGGTGCAAGATTGTTATTTTAAGCAGATTGCCATAAAGTTGATATTTAGAATTGTGTGAAAATGTGTTGTTTTTCCTTGATGGTTGTAATCGTGTCGAAGCAATTCATGTACCTAAGGGCCACACCATGTTATGATGCCAAATAGATTCATAAATATATATATTTTCATAAAGACATCCCAATGTCAACAAAAATGGAAACTCTTATTCAGTGACATGTATGATAAGATAAGTGTAAATTTTGCTTGGAATGGTTGGTTTTCTATTTCCTTGGGTGTTAAAGTAATAACTTGGATATCATGTGTATTTTTATTATCCCCGCCGAAATTTTTTTCGGAGGGGATATAGTAATTGGTCCTGTCCGTCTGTCCGTCCGTCTGTCCGTCCGGCTGAAACTTTGTCCGGAGCATAACTCCAAATCTATTCTATGGATTTACTTTAAACTTAGAATATTAACAGATGGCAACTAGGAGAAGTGCAGTGACCAAGAACCATAACTCTATCTACCTTAGTTTTTGAATTATCTCCCCTTTTATATGACTTTAAAGTAAGTTTTGTCCGGAGCATAACTCTAAATACACTAAAAGGATTTACTTAAAACTTGAAATATAAACAGATGGCAACTAGGAGAAGTGCAGTGACCAAGAACCACAACTCTATCTACCTTAGTTTTTGAATTATCTCCCCTTTTATATGATTTTAAAGTAAATTTTTGTCCGGAGCATAACTCTAAATCTACTGAAGGGATTTACTTGAAACTTGAAATATAAACAGAGGGCAACTAGGAAAAGTGCAGCGACTAAGAGCCATAACTCTATCTACCTTAATTTTTTAATTATCTCCCCTTTTATATAACTTTAAAGTAAATTTTGTCCGGAGCATAACTCTAAATCTACTAAAGGGATTTACTTGAAACTTGAAATATAAACATATGGCAACTAGGAGAAGTGCAGTGACCAAGAACCATAACTCTAACTACCTTAGTTTTTGAATTATCACCCCTTTTATATAATTTTAAAGTAAATTTTTGTCCGGAGCATAACTCTAAATCTACTGAAGGGATTTACTTGAAACTTCAAACTTAAACACATGGCAAGTAGGAGAAGTGCAGTGACTAAGAACCATAACTCTATCTACCTTAGTGTATGAATTATATCCCTTTATTTAATTTCAAATTAATTTTTTGTCCGGAGCATAATGAATTATCTCTCTTTATTTGTTTTTACAAATATTATTCTACTCTCTAAAACAAATGTTGTCATACATGCAAACACATTTCGGCGGGGATTTGGCACTACTGTGACAAGCTCTTGTGTATTTATGTTTTTATGTGCTGTAATTGTTTAACAGTATTTTATCAGTCTGTGATACATAGTGTAACTGCTGCAAAGTGTATATTTTATGTATTGACATACCTATTACTTGTTACTTTGGTATGAAAACATGTTCTTATTCAATTTTTTAAATCAATATTTGTTTCTTCTTCTATGACATGACATTTTGTTTGGAAATAGATGTTATCTGAAATACAAATAAGCGGCACTCTGTGAAAATCAGATTTAATGCATGTTTGTCAAGTATCGTCCATAAAAGCTAAGTGTCTGTACTAAGCCCGTGCAGACTGCACAGGCTTATCTTCAATTATACTTTACCCACATGCTTAACCCTTTAAGCGCTGGAACCGAGTGGCATCTCATCAGGATCCAACCTGTATGCTATTCTGATAGTATTCTTTGAAAACAATTGAAGAAAATGCTTATTTTAGAAATCCAGCAGACAACATTTTAGCAGACGACAAATTTCCCAGCATGCAAAGGGTTAATCCCGGGTTTTCCCAGAGATTTGCTCAAATACTTACTTAATTGTTGTATATTTTTTATAAGAGGTGTTTACTTTGTCTGAAGGTGTATAGCTGTTGTGTGCTTTTCTGCAGAAACGTTTCTACTGTGTAAAATATTACTAGAAATGACTTGTACTTTACAAATAAACATCTATTGACACACCTTTGTTTTTCATCACGAATACCATCCTTGTCTAGTCCTTGGTTAAAACCAATCAACAAAAGATGCCTTGATAACTCTGGTTTCAAATAATTATAATATTATCACAATTCTTCATACAGTTTTTAGCTCGGCTGTGTTCGGAGAAAACCCGAGGTATTGTCATAGCCAGCTCGATGTCCGCGTCGTGCTAAAACCTTAACATTTTGTTAAGGCTTTGAAAATTGGCTTTAAAATCAAAGTGCTTCAACCTACAACTTAGAAATTTCATATGTATCTGCACCTTGATGAGTTGTACATGCCACATCCATTTTTGGATCACTAGGTAAAAGGTCAAGGTCACTGTGATCTCTAAAAAAAAATTTTTTTACAAGCTTTCATTTATTCAAAACTGCACCCGCAGCCGATCGTGACACCCGTTATGCGGTGCTCTTGTTATACAGTGTGTCAATGTACTTGTGTACTTGAATAAGGTTGCAAAAACTTCTTCCTTTATGGAAGACAGTGTTTGTAACTCTTAATTATATATCAGTTTTGTGTTTTCTACCACCAATGACTGGTGTATTCAAGATTCCATAATGAGAAGCTGTGATTACTTCTAGCATTATCTGTTTCTGCATATCGCTTATAACCAAAATTTTGAGATATCAATACGAATGTTCAGCTGACTTAAGACTTTCATGTCAGTTGGCAAAAAGAATATTTAATTTGACATTAAATTTTGTATGACATGTTTTTTTTAATGTGGAAAAGATATAATATAAATGTAATGTAAAACTTATTCAAAGTTCTATGTTTTTTGTATCAGCATTGTTGTGTCAAGTCACATGGCACTGACCACTGTGCGGCTACCCCGTTGCAGTACAATACAACCAACTTGCCTCATATAAGAATAATATTCATGGAATTCCATTGAAAATGCATCATACCACCCTGGTACTGGAGGTCTCATCCCTGGTTACAGGATCAAAGCGACAGACCATCCAAGTCGTAAAATTTGAACACTGTCAATCAATTCTGACATTAAATATTTAAACAGGAGAATCGTTAATTTTTTTTGGTTGATCCAACTACACAATTATGATTATGCGACCCAATAATTGTCACGAACTAGAGCTTTGTCACAGACGTGACAAATACCCCCACATGCCGCATTGACACAATATTTTGCATGTTGTCTTCACAAAAAACAGCGGACACCATGCTCAATGTTTAAAACGCACTAAGTGACCCGGTCACCTGGTTTTTGACCCTGCATGGCCCATGTTAGAACTTTAGCTACACATTATCTAGATACAACTTCTGACCAAGTGTGGTGAAGATCGGATGAAAACTACTTGAATTAGAGATCGGACACCACGCTCAATGTTTAAAACGCACTTAGTGATCCCGTGACCTAGTTTTTGACCTGCCATGGCCCATGTCTAAACTTGAACAAGACGTCATCTAGATACAACTTCTGACCACGTTTGGTGAAGCTCTGATAAAAAATTACTTGAATTACAGAGCAGACAACATGCGGAATGTTTAAAATGCACTAATTGACCCCGTGACCTAGTTTTTTACCCGGAAAGGCCCATGTTCGAACTAGACGTCACCTAGATACAACTTCTGACCAAGTTTGGTGAAGATTGGATGAAAACTACTTGAATTAGAGAGCGGACACGGACCGACCGACAGACAAGCTCACTCCTATATACCCCCTAACCTTCGTTTAGTGGGGGTATAATTATGCAAATTTATTACGTCTTAAAATTATGTGATACATTGTACTGTCACCGCCAGCTATAAGAACAATATATGCCGTTGGTGCCTACACCGCCGGTACCACATTTGGTATTTAATCACGTTTAATGGTTCACGTGCTTTTTTGGCAGGAATTGAGACTACATATACTGTTGTGATTGTTTGACACAAGATTCTTCAAGTTTATGTTTGGTTCTATACCGCTATATATTGGATAATCATAACAAAAGGGCCTGAAAGGCCCAAAGTCGCTCACCTGAGATAACAAGATATTATTGGGACAAATCTTCTGACCAAGTTTCACGAAGATCGGAAAATAAATGTAGCCTCTAGTGTGTTTACAAGGTTTTACTATAGCCATATAAGGAAAAATGCCCTGCCCCCTGGCAGCCATGTTTTTCAACCAACCGGCATCATTTTTGAACTCGTCTAAGATATTATCGGGATAAATCTTCTGACCAAGTTTCATGAAGATCAGACAATAAATGTGGCCTCTAGAGTGTTAACAAGATTTTACTATAGCCATATATAGCCATATAAGGAAAAATGCCCCGCCCCTTGGCAGCCATGTTTTTCAAGCAAACGCAACCATTTTCGAACTCATCCAAGATATCATTGAAACCAATCTTCTGACCAAATTTCATGAAGATTGGACAATAAAGGTGGCCTCTAGAGAGTTAACAAGGCAAATGTTGACGCCGCACAACGGACGACGGACAAAAAGCGATCACAAAAGCTCATCATGAGCACGTTGTGCTCAGGTTGAGCTAAAAAAACATGTTTCAGTGAGTTTTAAATATTGGACATTTAACAAAGAAAACTTGTGTTATGATTGAAAATAATAATTTTAGTATCAAAACTATCTATTATATTGGATGTGGCAATGTTATAAAGTTTAGGAAAATCAAGAATTTGACAAAATAATCAACCAGAAATGAAAGTCCTATTGTATGTTATTAACAGTTATTTTTCGCCATTTTATACTCGAGATAAAGTAGAGATATCAAGTGAATATTAATACCAGATAAACGCTTCATCACTTTCTTACTGATAGTGCTGGAAAGTGAGCAGCATTTAAATATTAAACAAAAGTAATAAAGGTTATAAAATGGCAAAACGATACCTATTTCAGCATATTTGATTGTGACGTGTTACCCCCTCAGCCTCTGATAATGGTGTTGTGAAATCTAACATTACTTTGGTCACAACAAAAACTACTTCCTATCATCAATTCAATCAATTTATTTTTTCTCGTGTATCTCATGTATCTTTCATTAGCAAATATTCAAGAAAACATTATGACCATCAACAACAAAACACAAAGAAATGCACAATAATGAAAGTCCGGGATCAGATGGTATAACAGTTGAATTCTACAAAATATTTTGGAATGAGATTAAATCCTATTTAATCAACTCCCTAAACTACTCCTTCAATAATGGGAATCTAACTGTTCTGCAAAAACAAGGTATCATATCACTTATTCCTTAACCTGGAAAAAATCTAGAATCCTTATCAAATTGGCGCCCTATAAGTTTATTAAACAACGACTATAAAATCGCAACAAAAAGCATCGCAAATAGAATTTAAAAAAATACTTCCTTCAATTATTTCGAGCTCACAATCCGGATTTATAAAAGGGTGCTTATAACGGCGAAAATGTACGATTGATACAAGAATGCAATAATTATTTCAATAATAAAAATGAATCAGGTCTTATATTCTTTGCAGACTTTGAAAAAGCATTTGACTCCCTCGATCATTCCTTTATGTTCACATGTTTAGAGAAAATGAACTTTGGAGAAAACATGATAAATTGGGTGAAACTTTTTTACAGTGACATAAGAAGTATAATTATAAACAATGGGATCTTCTCTGACAGTTTTAATATCGAAAGAGGTGTAAGACAGAGATGTCCACTCTCATCGTTGTTATTTATAATATGCATAGAATTCCTATCTCATTATAAACAATCTAACCCAAACATAAATGGTATAGTCGTTGAACCAGGCGAAGAAATCAAACAATCATTATTCGCCGATGACGCAACTTATTTTTGTATTAACAATCCTAGCTCCTTTAACAACTTGATAGAATCACTGACCCTGTTTGGAAACGTATCAGGACTTAAATTAAATAAATGTTAATGCACTGTGTTAAAAGTAGGTAATTGTAGGCATACAAACATTCATCTTAAAAAGGAAATGAACTTCAATTGGACATCAAGCGAGGCATCAACGTTAGGCATAACATTCACAAACAATGAAAATGAAACAATATTAAACAAGAGGCCCAAGATGGCCCTAGTTTGCTCACCTGAGAGGAGTCGGTTCATTCAATCTTAACCAAACGTCAAACTTGACCTAGATATTGTCCAGACAAACATCCTGGTCAAGTTTCATCATTACTGAACTAAAACTCTGGCTTATGGAGTGTTTTTGTTTTTGTAAGATTTGACCTAGTGACCTATATTTTGAGTTGAAATCTTACCAAACATCAAACTTTGCTTACAAAAAAAATATTATGACCAAGATTCATAAAATCATAAATAAAATTCTGACCTCTAGAGTGTTTACACGGATTTTGTATAATATAATGAAAATTTGGACAATCTTATGGCAATAATTATGGCATTAATTATGTGATTTTGCTCATAATCAAATTTGACTGAGATCTTTCAGCAACTTTGATAAAGAATGCTTGAGAAATGTGAATGCTAGAGTGTTTACAAACCAAATGTGAACGGGCGGACGACTAACAAAGACCAATCCTAAAACCTAACCTGAGCAATCAGGTGAGCTTAAAGTGCGTTTCACCAATCTGAGCCATTTTCCAACTTGTCCGAGAAATCAATAAAACCAATGTATTGACAAAGTTTCACGATGATTAGGCCAAAAAAATGTGACTTCTTATAGTGTTCGATCACAATGTTTCTCTCTAGTCACATAAGAAAAACTGCCCCACCCTCCCTGGCAGCCATGTTTTTATACCGATCGGGACCATTTGCGAACTCATCTGAGATATATATATAATCAATTTTTTCACCAAGTTTCATGATGATTGGGCAAAAAAATGTGACTTCTAGAGTGTTCACACGCTTTTTTTACTATATTTTATTTACTATATAAATATAAGAAAACTGCCCCCCTCCCCCTTCCCCGGCAGCCATGTTATTCAACTGACCGGAACCATTTTCTAACTCAGCTCTCATATCGAGGAAACAAATGTTCTTACCGAATTTTAATGAAAATTGGGCCAAAAATGTGACTTCTATAGTGTTCACATGTTTTCACTATATACATATAGAGAAAATGCCCCGCCCACTGGCGACCATGTTTTTTCACCGATCTGGACCATTTTCAAACTCGTCCGAGATATCAACAAAAGGGCCATGATGGCCCTGTATCGCTCCACTGCTGAAAAAAGGCTATTCAAATATTCTCTACATGTGCAAATACTTAAATATAGGCCCTATTTAAGCACATGTACACTTTTGTGACCCCCTGGGCTTGGTCAAATTTAACCCCAGGGGCATAATTTGAGCAAACTTTGTAGAGGACTACTATATCTCACTACATGTACATACAAAATATGGTAGCCCTAGGTCCTAGATTTAAGGACAAGAATATTTTAAAAGTTTTCACAAAATAAGCAAGATATAAGCGTATATAATGTTCAATTTTGTGACCCGCGGGTCAGGGTCAAATTTGACCCAAAGGGCATAATTTGAACAAACTTGGTAGAGGACTATAAGATGTTACTGCATACCAAATTTGGTAGCCATAGTCTGTATGGTTTTCAACAAGAAGATTTTTAAAGATTTCACAAAAATAGGCGCTTTATAAGCGTTTATTCAATTTTGTGACCCCCCAGGGCAGGGTCAAAGTTGACCCCAGAGGCATTATTTGAACAAATTTGGTAGAGATTTATTAGATGTCGCTACATACCAAATTTGGTAGCCCTAGGCCCAATGGTTATGGACAAGAAGTTTTTAAAGTGTTCACAAAATAGGCCCCATATAAGCGTATGTTCAGTTTTGTGACCCCCCCCCCCCCCGGGCAGGGTCAAATTTGACCCCAGGGGCATAATTTGAACAAACTTGGTAGAGAACTGTTAGATGTCACCACATACCAAATTTGGTAGCCCTATGCCTTATGGTTAAGGACAAGAGAATTTTTTAAGTTTTCACAATAGGCACTATATAAGCATATAATCGATTGTGTGGCCCCCAGGGCAGGGTCAAATTTGACTCCTGGGGCATAATTTGAACAAACTAAGTGGAGGACTATACAATGTCACTACATACCAAATTGTGTAGCCTTAGGCCTAATGGTTATGGACAAGATTTTTTTTTAAGTTTTCACAAAATAGGCAATATATAAGCATATGTTCAATTTTGTGACCTCCGGGGCAGGTTCAAATTTGACCCCAGGGATAAAATTTGAACAAATTTGGTAGAGGACTATAAGATGTCACTACATACCAAATTTGATAGCCCTAGGCTGGATGGTTATGGACAGAAAGATTTTTGAAGTTTTCACAAAATAGGCCATATATAAGCATATGTTCAATTTTGTGATCCCCCGGGGCAGGGTCAAATTTGACCCAGGAGCATAATTTGAACAAACTTGGTAGAGAACTATAAGATTTCACTACATACCAAATTTGGTAGTCCTAGGCCCAATGGTTATGGACAAGTAGATTTTTAAAGTTTTCACAAAAAAGGCCTTATATAAGCGTATGTTCAATTTTGTGACCCTCGGGGCAGGGTCAAATTTGACCCCAGGGGCATAATTTGAACAAACTTGGTAGAGAACTATAAGATGTCACTACATACCAAATTTGGTAGCCCTAAACCCAGTGGTTATGGAAAAGAAGTTTTTAAAGTTTTCACAAAATAAGCCCTTTATAATATATATTCAATTTTGTGACCCCCGGGGCAGTTTCAAATTTGACCCCAGGGGCAAAATTTGAACAAACTAAGAAGAAAATTATTACATGTCACTACATACCAAATTTGGAAGTTCTATGCCATACGGTTATGGACAAAAAAGATTTTTGAAAGTTTTCCCACAATAGGCCTTATATAAGCATATGTTCAATTTTGTGACCCTCGGGGCAGGGTAAAACTTGACCCCAGGGGCATAATTTGAAAAAACTTGGTAGATGACTATAAGATGTCTCTACATACTAAATTTATTAGCCCTAGGCCCAATGGTTATGGACGAGTAGGTTTTGAAAGTTTTCACAAAATAGGCCTTATATAAGCATATGTTCAATTTTGTGACCCCCGGGGCAGGGTCAAATTTGACCCCAGGGGCATAATTTGAAGAAATTTGGTAGAAGACTATTAGATGTCTCTACATACCAAATTTGATAGCCCTAGGCCCAATGGTTATGGACGAGAAGATTTTGAAAGTTTTCACAAAATAGGCCTTATATTAGCATGTGTTCAATTTTGTGACCCCCGGGGCAGGGTCAAATTTGACCCTAGGGGCATAATTTGAAGAAATTTGGTAGAGGACTATTAGATGTCTCTACATACCAAATTTGATAGACCTAGAAACAATGGTTATGGACGAGGTTTTGAAAGTTTTCACAAAATAGGCCTTATATAAGCATATGTTCAATTTTGTGACCCCCGGTGCAGGGTCGAATTTGACCCCAGGGGCATAATTTGAAGAAATTTGGTAGAGGACTATTAGATGTCTCTACATACCAAATTTGATAGCCCTAGGCCCAATGGTTATGGACGGGAGATTTTGAAAGTTTTCACAAAATAGGCAATATATAAGCATATGTTCAATTTTGTGACCCCCGGGGCAGGGTCAAATTTGACCCCAGGGGCAAAATTTGAAGAAATTTGGTAGAGGACTATTAGATGTATCTACATACCAAATTTGATAGACCTAGGCCCAATGGTTATGGACGAGAAGTTTTGAAAGTTTTCAATAAATAGGCCTTATATAAGCATATGTTCAATTTTGTGACCCCCGGGGCAGGGTCAAATTTGACCCCGGGAGCATAATTTGAAGAAATTTGGTAGAGGACTATTAGATGTCTCTACATACCAAATTTGATAGCCCTAGGCCCAATGGTTACGGACGAGAAGAGTTTGAAAGTTTTCAAAAAATAGGCCTTATATAAGCATATGTTCAATTTTGTGACCCCCAGGGCAGGGTCAAATTTGACCCCAGGGGCATAATTTGAAGAAATTTGGTAGAGGACTTTTAGATGTCTCTACATATCAAATTTGATAGCCCTAGGCCCAATGATTATGGACAAGAAGATTTTGAAAGTTTTCACAAAATAGGCCTTATATAAGCAAATTTTCATTTTTGTGACCCTCGGGGCAGGGTCAAATTTGACCACAGGGGCATAATTTGAACAAATTTGAAAGAGGTTCACCCCAGGAACATTCCTGTGAAATTTCATCAGAATTGGACCAGTAGTTTAGGAGAAGAAGATGTTTTAAGGAAAAGTTAACGCACGCACGGACGCACGCACGACGGACACAGGACCATGACATAAGCCCCGCTGGCCTCTGGCCAGTGGAGCTAATAAAACCAATGTTTTGACCAACTTTCATGATAATTGGGCAAAAATTGTGACTTCTAGAGTGTTTACAAGTTTCTCTATAGCCAAATAAGGAAAAATGCCCCCTTCCCCCGGCAGCCATGTTATTCAACTGACCGGAACCATTTTCGAACTCAACTCTCATATCAAGGAAACAAATGTTCTGACCAAATTTCATAAAAATTTGGCTAAAAATGTGACTTCTAGAGTGTTTACATGTTTTCACTATATACATATAGAGAAAAATGCCCCGCCCACTGGTGGCCATGTTTTTCACCGATCTGGACCATTTTCGAACTCGTCCGAGATATCAATAAAATCAATGTTTTGACCAACTTTCATGATGATTGGGCAAAAATTGTGACTTCTACAGTGTGTACAAGGTTTCTCCATAGCCAAATAAGGAAAACTGCCCTGCCCAATGGCGGCCATACTTTTCAACGGACCGGAACCACTTTTAACCTCAACCAACATATCATTAAGACAAACATTTTGAAAAAGTTACATGAAGATTGGGCATGAAATGTGACTTCTACAGTGTTTACAAGTTTTTTTCTTTTCTTTTAACTAGTGACCTAGTTTTTGACCCGGCACGACCCAGTTTCGAACTCGACCGAGATTTCATTGGCACAAAGCTTCTGACCAAGTTTCATGAAGATCGGACAATAAATGTGACCTCTAGAGTGTTTGCGACCACATGTGGACGGACGGACAAAGACCGGTCACAAAAGTTCACCTGAACAACCAGGTGAGCTAAAAATCTACGGACCGATCATTCGTCTGACCGAACCAACCGTCTTATTCTGACGGTTCAGAATGACTTCAAAATGGCACCATTACTAGCTGGAAAACAATAATCCTATATAACAAATGAACTGCATTCCAATTATTGTTGTTTTTGAAGGGGGGGTATATGACTCGCAATACTACCCATTTAGCCCCACTTTTCGTTCTTATAAGAATCTCCCTTTACTCCCATAACAAGAGAGTATTCAATACTTCAAATTGTATGCACGTACATGTACATGTTTTACCCCCTTGTTATTAGACTTATACAGATTTGCCTGTCCACACAAACAAATCAGGGACGACCCTTTCAGTTTTTTATGGATTTTTGTGTGTTTAAAGTAAGTCTCGTCTAAACAAAAAATCAGTCTAGGCGGTAAGTGATGTCCCTGATTAGCCTCTGTCGACTGCACTGGCTAATCTGGGACGACAATTTGTGCACAAGCATTAAGCCCTGTTTTACCAGAGCATGACTCATGTTCGACCCGTTTCTGAAGAGATTTAATAACAACAATGCAAATACGTTCCACATTTATTTTATACAAAACGAACAAACGTCAATATACAGTTCACAAGTTTGTACCAACACTTGTGCCTTGAAATGGCTATTATAAAACCTGCACGACTTAAAATTATTTTTAAAAATCACAAGAGCTGGTCACAGTAGTGCCAAATCCCCGCCGAAATGTGTTTGCATGTATGACAACATTTGTTTTAGAGAGTAGAATAATATTTGTAAAAACAAATAAAGAGAGATAATTCATTATGCTCCGGACAAAAATTTACTTTGAAATTAAATAAAGGTATATAATTCAAACACTAAGGTACATAGAGTTATGGTTCTTAGTTACTGCACTTTTCCTACTTGCCACTTGTTAAGTTTAAAAGTTTCAAGTAAATCCCTTCAGTAGATTTAGAGTTATGCTCTGGAAAAAAAAATTACTTTAAAATTATATAAAAGAGGAGATAATTCAAAAACTAAGGTAGATAGAGTTATGGTTCTTGGTCACTGCACTTCTCCTAGTTGCCATATGTTTATTTTTCAAGTTTCAAGTAAATCCCTTTAGTAGATTAAGAGTTATGCTCCGGACAAAATTTACTTTAAAGTTATATAAAAGGGGAGATAATTCAAAAATTAAGGTAGATAGAGTTATGGTTCTTAGTCACTGCACTTTTCCTAGTTGCCATCTGTTTATATTTCAAGTTTCAAGTAAATCCCTTCAGTAGATTTAGAGTTATGCTCCGGACAAAAATTTACTTTAAAATAATATCAAAGGGGAGACAATTCAAAAACTAAGGTAGATAGAGTTATGGTTCTTGGTCACTGCACTTCTACTAGTTGCATCTGTTTATATTTCAAGTTTCAAGTAAATCTCTTCAGTAGATTTAGAGTTATGCTCCGGACAAAAATTTACTTCAAAATTATATAAAAGGGGAGACAATTCAAAAACTAAGGTAGATAGAGTTGTGGTTCTTGTTCACTGCACTTCTCCTAGTTGCCATCTGTTTATATTTCAAGTTTCAAGTAAATCCCTTCAGTAGATTTAGAGTTATGCTCCGGACAAAAATTTACTTTAAATCATATAAAAGGGGAGATAATTCAAAAACTAAGGTAGATATAGTTGTGGTTCTTGGTCACTGCACTTCTCCTAGTTGCCATCTGTTTATATTTCAAGTTTCAAGTAAATCCCTTTAGTATATTTAGAGTTATGCTCCGGACAAAAATTTACTTTAGTCATATAAAAGGGGAGATAATTCAAAAACTAAGGTAGATAGAGTTATGGTTCTTGGTTACTGCACTTCTCCTTGTTGCCATCTGTTTATATTCTAAGTTTAAAGTAAATCCATTGAATAGATTTGGAGTTATGCTCCGGACAAAGTTTCAGCCGGACGGACAGACGGACAGGACCAATTACTATATCCCCTTCGAATTTTTTTTCGGCGGGGATAAAAATGGCATTGCTAACTTAACAATTGCGCAATAATACATACTAGTAGCTTTCATTGCCAAAATATTGGGAGTAACATAAAACTCAGTTTCAACTATAAAATGAGGTAAAAACGGTTTCCTTGGAAACATGAAAAGACAAAAGCCCTGCTGTCTAACAGACGAATGAATTCTACCAAAAACACAAAAACAACTTGGAAGCAAGACTACTGCAGAAAAATGCGGTGCCATAAGCAACAACACACTTACATTTGAACCACTCTCTCGGAAAAATGGGGATTCATGCATGCGCGTAGTGTCTTCCCAGTTTAGTCTGTGCAGTCCGCACAGTTTATCAGGGACAATGCTTCCCCCCCCCCCCTAGACTGGAGTTTCCTTTAGAAAAATCTTCCATTGAACGAAAAAATCTGTTAAAAGCTGAAAATGTTGTTCTTGATTAGCCGGTGTGAAGTGCGCAGGCTAATCTGGGAAGACACCTCACACAATGCATTGAGACCAGTTTTACCAGAGCGTGGCTCATCAAGTCTCAGAGATAACTCAGAATATTGCATTGAAAACCTGTATTGCAGAAACACATTACATAATGCTTGAAATCTTGCCATCAGTTCACATTGTTTCTATCAAAGCACTGGGGGTCCACATTACAAATGAATAACATAAAGCACACAATAACAGATTCACAAGCTACATTTGATATTTATATCACTAGAAATCTCCAAAAGCTTTTTAAAAAGTTGCTGTTTTAATTTTAAGCTTTTGCTAAACAAAACAGGTAGAAATAAGTTTTGCAAGATGCAGGTATAAATCTAAGCACAGTAAAACTGTAAGAATTTTAAGTCTATACAAAGAAAGCATAATGACTGGAAAAAGACCACAACATAAAAACTAATAACACGATTTTGTTCTACAAACATGAAATTCTTCAATCAGAATTTTAATAACAAAATCATTGAAAGAGTTGGATTGAAATGTTATTAAAAGTACTCCAAAATGTAAGGCCCAGTATAGGCAAATTTGTACATAACTTATTAAGATTAATACATGGATTGTTAAAAAAGCATTCGCGTATTTGCATTGTGCACTTGAAAATGGTTTTAGCTTCATCATTGTGGGAAGCAAACACACGTCATTTATAAATGGTCCAGTTCGCTAAGTGAATATACATGTGTGTATATTTATATGAAACACATACTGAATGCTTTTCCCTCTTTGTCTAGTTTATGAACAAGATTGAATTATTTCCGATCGTGGTGTATAAACAAATCAGTGGTTATTAACCTCTATATGCCCCCCCCCCAAATTTTTCTTTTCATTGTATCCACAGCTGATAACAAGTTTCAAATTTCAGCCAGATGTATGGTAAAGGCAGATGTCTTTTAATGGTGAAAATGTTCAGTAAAATGTAAGAAATAAAAAATCCCATGAGGACCCAATTGCTAAATAATGACCAGCCAGGCAGCCCCTTAATGTATATAGACCCCAGACTTTGGCCCCAGTCCTTATACAATTGGGGCTGCCTGGCCACTCACTATTTGTGGTAGGGATTAAAGTGAGGTTTACTTCCTAAATTTGCAGTATTTATGGCGTTTTGTAAGCCATTTAACAACACTATTTAGAAGTGCCATTCAACATATAATAAATGCTCTTTGTACTTTATGTTAATAGTTGCATTCATAATTGAAATTCTTAAACAAGAGGGCCAAGATGGCCCTAGTTCGCTCACCTGAGAGGAGTCGGTTCATTCAATCTTTACCAAATGTCAAACTTGACCTAGATATTGTCCAGACAAACATCCTGGTCAAGTTTCATCATTATTTCATCTGCGAGTCATGATCAATATACCTATGAAGTTTCATGATCCTAGGCGTAAGCATTCTTGAGTTATCATCGAGAAACCATTTTTCTAAGTTGAGTCACCGTGACCTTGACAGCCATTGTGTGAATACGTTATTTGGCACTGTGACCTTGACCTTTGACCTAGTGACCTGATAATCAATAGGGGTCATCTGCGAGTCATGATCAATATACCTATGAAGTTTCATGAACCTAGGCATAAGCGTTCTTGAGTTATCATCCAGAAACCATTTTACTATTTCAGGTCACCGTAACCTTGACCTTTGACCTAGTGATCTGAAAATCAATAGGGGTCATCTGCGAGTCATGATCAATGTACCTATTTAGTTTCATGATCCTAGGCATAAGCGTTCTCGAGTTATCATCCGGAAACAATTTTACTATTTCGGGTCACCGTGACCTTGACCTTTGACCTAGTGACCAAAAAATCAATAGGGGTCATTAGTCAATATTAATTGCCGCCTTAAAGTCTTTTGATGATTTTTGCTTTGGCAGACTCTTGGCGTTCAGATTCTGAACGCGAATTATTTCAGCTATAGGGGTCATCTGCGAGTCATGATCAATGTACCTAAGAAGTTTCATGATCCTAGGCCTAAGCGTTCTTGAGTTATCATCCGGAAACCATCTGGTGGACGGACGGACATACGTACATACGGACGGACGGACCGACATGAGCAAAACAATATACCCCCTCTTCTTCAAAGGGGGGCATAACAAAGATTCTTACCACCTGAAACAGCCCCGGCCATAAAGAGGAGAATACCAATAAAGCCGAAAATGCCAACCACCCGAAGTGTGTCTAGGAAATAGACCCAGACCTATCTGTAAAACACCCGATTCTAACTCCTGTAGTGCGTTCAGTTACAGCGAACGTTCGCCAATGATCGTTCGTTTCCGATTCGGTCTTATTGAACGATAAGTTCGGCGCGAACGTTTCAAGATGGCGGCTCCCAGAAATTTGTAGCGATTTTGATGGCGGAAATCGCTAATAACACAGAAAGTACTTAACTAACAGATATTTGCAAAAAAAAACTATAATAATTTGATTATAATTATAAGTGGTGTGGATGCGTTAGTGTTATTTTTCATTAGCGATCGAAATTTAGTGTAAGAGGTGCATTGAATCAGTTATAAAACAAAGCCCTTAAATAGCGCAATACATTATAATCTTCAAATGTAGTTGTAATTTTCTACACTATTTTAAATGTATTGTCATTATAAAACACTTAAGTGTTATGTTCAAACTGGCTTAATATATATAATGAATAGTTCCTGTTAATCCATTTCGAACAAATGTACGTCTATTTTTTAAATATGTTCAAATGTTTTATTAAAGCAACTGTTAAGTTTTTTGCTTAATATGCCCAGAGATGACACGGAGGTATCATAAATTGTGTTTAATGACCAGACACATGTGGTTAATGACCCCATACTGAGTCATACAAATTGGGTTTATCCTGGGTTTATGACACCCTGTTTTCTTAGTTATTGTCTGGACAGTATCCGATCATATCGAGATAATAGGTTTGTGATGAGCAAAGGGGCAATTAAACAATGGGTGGTTAAAAATGCTGAAAGAAGGAGTGTCAAAATTGGTGTGAACAATTAAATACAAACATTTACACGTATCAAGAGGATTTAGTTAATCTGTAACAAGGTAAGTCTTTACGGACATATAGGTTGAAATAGTTTCTTTATGTTGATAACATAAAATCAACCAATTTGTTGTTTGTTTTCGTCCTTATTTGTGTTCATTCATTGGATTCTATTTAATATGGAAGAACTTCAATTTCTGAATATTTTGTTGTTCTTAAAATGGGTCGCGAATATGATTGAAATCTTATCACGATGCGGATCATCAAACGCAAACAATAGCAGAATGGCCGCAGTGTTGGCGGCCAAAATTTGAGGATGCGCAAACGTGACGTTATTATCGGAATCAGGGTCTTCCCCAGGCCATTAAAGCGCCCCTTGCCGGGGCGCTTGAATTTCGAAATCAGAGTCCCCGGGGCGCTTGAAATTTTCCGATCAGTGTATTCTTCAGTAAAAGAAAGTGAAGATTGTCCAAAAAAATCAAGGTTTCCCTATCAGTGTATCAATATTCCCTGTTTTAAAAGAGCACTCGGTACCTACTTTCACAAGTAATCGCCATAAACACCACATGGGGTAATGGATAATCCACTGATAAGAGAATAGCATGACGCGCGTATCAATTATTCTAGCCACATTACACAGTCATTTAAATGCTGACAAGGCTGTATCTGGTAACTTTCCAGTCGTCAAACTGTGAAGTTCATCGTCCAATCGGTTACGCGAATGCTTATGAGGGCGGGGTTAACTATCGACCATTATTTTTGATTGACGTCGGGCATGAAGTTAGAGTTTATCGCAGCTTGATTAGTAAGAAGTTGTACCATTTGAGTAATATAAACCGGTAATTAGTACAGTACAGAACATTAAAGACGGTTTAGGGCATCATCATCACACCTTTTTACTGTAAACAAGTGTTACCGATGACTCATAATTAATACGAGAAATTAATTGCAAGTGGTAAACAATTAATTATTATAGCGAGTAAGTTGTGCAAATGACTCCCGGTTACAATTATGTGATAACAATTTATTTAATTCCAGTACATGTATATTTCAACATGTCCATTTATAGAACTGATTAACCTCGTTTTTCTGACATTTATTCGACACGTAATGCGCTTTAACAAATTTTCGTTGAATTAATTACGCACACTTGTAAATGTTTCGTCCGATAATCGATAGTTGGAAGACTGATGATGGCAACCGGCCGTGATCCTCGTGGACAACGTGAATTTCATGCATAATTCCGTCAAAACATTTATTTGACTCGTAAAGTGTTTAAACAAATTATCGTTGAATTTATAACGCAACGGTTAATATTTGTTGAAATCTCAAATGGGAATAATTAAATTTGTAATCCGAAACCCAATCCCGTAAGTCGATGTTAACGCGTTTTTAATCCCAAACACACTTCCGAATGTAAATGTAACCGCAACGTTATCTATTTTTGCTTCAAATTAGCAGTGCAAATTTATTTTGTGTCAAATCTTTTTCTCAATTAAAAAGAGCGCGAAAATTTTGCAGCATGTACAACGTCGCGTCTATTGCATACAAATGGCGTGTATTTAGCGTTTTAACAAGCACACAACAGGTCAGGGGATTGACGCATATTCAGAGGCAATATTTCATCAAATCTATTAATAGTCACTTTAAAAATGGCAAGGTTTGTGCTAAAGAAATAACTGAAAGCTTTTATCGTAAATATTTACCAGAAAGAGATTGATAAAAACGGAATAAACGGGATTATCGGGTAATAAATAGAAACTTTAAAAATAGTAAGTATACAGTAATAGAGTCGGGTTGAAACGGATGTATTGGGGAATCGTTCGAGTCGGGATTTTACTATCTGTGCGGAAAAGTTTTAAAACAATTAAACAATATACAAAAAATATATTTTTAAATGACTGGGGGATTGTTTTTGAAGAGTCATAGCGCAACAAATGACGTCTTTTGACGCTGTTTTTCTTTGAGTTATAACGCACCACAGAACGTGAATTGACACGTAAAATAAATTAAAAAAATCAACGTCGGGAGGGGTGATCCCACCCCCGATCGGCCCCGGGGCGCCTGAAAAAATTCCTGGGGAAGGCACTGATCGGAATCCCCAAAACCTCCTATACACTTTGTTTATTGTTCAATTCACTTTATGTACTACAAAAAAGAAATTGATCCTGATAGTCATCCCCAGGTAGTGGAATGAACTTTCACTGAACTACAGAGGAATCACACCCAAATGACTTTCCTGCCACGACATTAGTGTGGCCACTCGCGTAGGAATTCCTTAGCAAACATGCTCTTTTGCATGGTGACTGTGGACATTTTTGCAAAACTTACGCTTTCAACACTGGATTTTAAAGAGAATACTTAATAAAATGTCGCTAACAGGACTTATTTATATGAGAGAGACTATCTGGATGCGCATTAAGTGTCACTTTGTGTCGTAAGCTGTTGACGGAGCGATTTGCGCCTTTTTAAGTGTTAATTTTGGGTAGCCGGCTTGTATCGGCTTGAAAGCTGCAAATTATGCCTCTCATCATAATAGCATTAATTTTTGTAATTGCAATGTGTATGTTTAGATTGTAAGTGAAGCTTTTAATAATAATTTTCTTAAAAAACATGATTTTATATGCTCTCAGTGAGTTTTTTATTGAAAAAAGTGCTTAAAATTTAAAAAAAAGTCTCCTATTTCATCAAGAAAAGTACACTGATTCACAATCAATACATTTATTTGGGCCTTTTGCTGATATATTGGTGAATTTCGCATGCAATGATACCATTTTTTGCCATGAAAGTTACGCCTAACAATAATTGGAGACGCAAAATCAGCTGTCGTCACTTAGACTAAAAATCATGCATTCCGACTTGACTGCGGCCAATTTAGTCACCGCTTTAAATGGCCATTTTAAGGCCTTTACCCCCATCCGAATGCACTGAAATTGCATATTCATTGTGGAAATAGTTGAAATCTCATGTGGAGAAAGTTTGAAAAAGATAGGACAAAGTTGAGTTCCCTTAAAGGTTACATTACACTAAATCATTGTGTATCCCTCCGTGGTCCATTCGAAAGTAGTGCCTATTTCTAAAGAGTTCCTTTTCTCTTCTTGAATATAGGCCATTTAACAATGTGAGACATGTCTTTTGTGGTTATTTGTAATATCCTGTATGTGTCTGGAGTACTTTGATGCCTTGGATTGGAAGCTAACTTAAAAGATGAACTTTTGAGGGTGTGTTTTCTATTGTGTGGGGCTTTTGTCGAAATTAGGATTCCGAAACACGTTTTTCTACGGTGGGTTCATTCGACAGCGATTTACTTTCTTAGAAGTTGCGAGACGGTATGTTTTTGATTGCAATTATTGGAAGATGACAGATCCATCTTTAAAATGATACCAGGTTCGGAAAAATTGATACGTCGGAAAGGCAAGAAAAATGCTATGAAAGTTGTCAGTTTTATAATGGGACCCTATGGGAATCGGAATTAGTGTAATATAACCTACAGGACTGTGTGGGTCACGTAAAATATACAGTGATTCATTTTGCCGTGCGTCCCGCGTGCCAGACGCACGTTTTTTCTGTGGACGCATCATTCTCAAATATGTGCGTTCTCGGGACGCATTGTTTAAAAACTCCGATTTTCAATATCGTCAAAGTTGTACATGATACCGAGTACGATTCGTGGATATAAGCAAAACACATGTCAACACCGTTTTGAAAAGTAGAACGGAATTCACATTACTACATTGGGAATGTAGTACGCGTATTTTAATTGGTTGAAATATATCAATTATCCAATCAGTAACGGCGTTTTATTAAAAGTTCGTTGGACGATTAATTGGCTGTCCCGGATGGTAAACAAAGAAAATGCGACCGAAAAAGGTTTTCGAAATTGATCCCCAACAATTTAAACTCGCTGTATAGATACTTATCGATAACGCAGCCTCGATGTAAACCATGTGGTTTAAATATGAAGAATAAACGGCGGAAAACACAGTTTGCGTTCGTCTGTTGTGAGCGCAGACAGTTATTATTTATATAATAAAGCGATGTTATTATACTTTTCTGGATTAATTGAGCAGTGTTGTTTTTTCTAAAGTGACAATTAAAATTTGCAAGTTCTGAAATAAATAGCCTCTTTTATTTTTATACTGTACATACATAATAGTGATACAGATCGTACAGTATTCCGTCCTATGTTACGCAGAATGTAAGTACATATAACAACACAGACATCTGCTGTTTATACTGTAGGATATGAGAGGGGTTTTTCTATACAGAATAAGGTCTTGAAAACAAATTTCAGGAACAGGTTAACTGTAGGGAAACAAGACAAACTCATGAGAGTGAAGTTGTGCAATTTTGCCCGAAATTAATTTGTGGAAAAAGCTCTCCCTGTTTGGAGAAAAAACAATCTGTATTGAAGTTGTAAACCTTTTAACCAAAGGAGAAATTGTATTTTGTCACTCTGTTTGAAAGGGCTAATTTTGACCAAAAAATTATAAACACTAGTCATCCAACTTATTAAAAGTTTAGTCAGTCCAAATTGCTAAAGATGTTACAAATTCTCTATTTAAGATGTTATATGTTTCACTGTTTGTTATTAAAAGTAAAACGAATAAAGATTTTACTTGCTATACATATTTCTGTTTTTAGCTGTAAAATTGCATAAAAGAGCCCCTGGCTAAGGTGTATCATGTTAACTTAAGTATATTATTTGAATTTACAAAGACACAATCTGGGACCCATTGTTTTCAGTTTGGACCCATTGTTTCAAAATATGCGAGTCCCAGTGACTCATTGATGTAGATATCAAAATGAATCACTGAATATATAATATAAAATATATTTTTATAAACAACTGGTAGCAAGATGAGTTGCAGATAATTGGTCAGTAACCACATTTTAACTTACTCTTTTGACCTGTTAATTCTTTTCAGCTTAATTCAACAGTGAAAAATGCCCATAAAGTCACTTTAAAAAACACATAGTCTTACCAAAATAATCGATCGAATTACTTGAATAACGCTTCGTTGAACAGATATTTAGAGTATATCTGTTATTAAATTTAATTACTCGCAAAAAAGTTACGGAACCACCTTAACCAACCTTATTTTTAGTTTTGAAGACGATCATTCAGGAAACAAACAACTTTTTCAGTCAAAAAAGTCGACAAAATTCATTCAGGCCATATAATAGCTAAAACTTCTTACCTGGTTTCTTACTTCTTGGTTTATCTGTAACTTAATCGTCAACTGCTTACACGCTTTACGACAGAGTCCATTATAACGGGGATTATTTCATTAAGACACGGTGTGGCTTTGTTATCAGAATATTGCCTGTCCATTGTTCCATAACGTATTTTTATAAAAGAATTCAAATATGAATGATTTAAATATATTTTTTGGTGAATATGTTTAATAAAAATAAATGCTTGAATAAGAAAATATCCACCCATCCCTTTTCTCCAAATGAACCGGTCCAAGAGGCGGGAAAACTTTCAAGGAGATCAGAAGTTCCAGCGGCGCCTTTGATGTCGGGGATTAGTAGGGGCCATTGTGTACACACCAGTCTAACTGTGTACTAAAAAAATCAAAGCGCTGAAGGCACTGAAGATCTTCGCTATTGCATAATTTAACACGCAATTCATTTTTCAAAATCAATCGCAAGTTTGAAATGAACACACGCTATTCAACTTTATAAAGTGTGTTATAATAGCGCACGGGTCGAGTTTTGTGTGCACTTTTTATCATCCTTATTATTTCATAGAAATAACTTAGACAAAATAAAAACAACATGCTTTTTGGACGTTCTGAAAGCATAGAAAGTATGATGAAAATGGTAATGAGAACTTAATATAAAGAAAATTTGCAGTCACCATCATATTAAAGGATATTTTTTTCTAATATCAAATAACTATCTCACCAAGAATATAAATTCATAATGAAAGTTCCGTGTACAAAACTTTTGATTTTTGACACCATATACAAATTCAAAATATACAATAATCTTCGTATCTTGTATATGGAGGAATAAAAGTATATAAACATTGCTGTTTATGCTTTACTTGTTACCCGAGCAGTTCACACGGTGTCAACAACGCTGACATAAACATAGGTATAGAGCACTAATGCGCTTTTAGGCGTAGCTGTTTCAGTTTTCATCTTAGTGACTTTTACATAACGCCAACAGACACGCATGAATATTTTCGAATATTTAATAAGCTGATTCGAGATACAACCTCTGAATTTTTGCTACATCACTGCGTATGTGCTCAATTCAAAGGATGTAGCACTGTTCAGTGAAAGGAATTCCGGACTACTCTCTGTATGCTCAAACGACACAAATTGTGGCCCTGTTACAATTACGCGTTACAATCCATCTCGCAGAATTTCACTTTCGCCTCCAAGATGAGAAAACAATCATAAGCGAAATAGTATAGTGTCACGATAAGAGAAAGTCGTTTAATTATCATACCACAATGTTTGCCGTACTTGGTCAGCACGTCTGGAAATCATTCCTTAATGTGTGGATAGGCTGCCATTATTAACAAGTTTGCTATTTTGAATTCAATTTTGTATCAAAACGCATTGTTCTTAAATGTGGCATTTTCAATTCGCAATGAGATTTGTTATGACCCTCGTCATGCGAAAATGGGTCTTATTCCATATGCGCCCATCATATAAATAGCCCACTCAGCTATCTCTCCTTCTGGAAAGGAGAAACATAACATATTGAGTGATTTTATAGCGAACAGCATCGCCTATGGCCTGACTGCGCAAAAGCACATGTTGGGTTTAACAAACGCTTGCCGAAACGCATAAGACCCATTTTCGCATGACGGCGCTATTGACGTGTTATTTAAATGTGTCGAAAGAAAACTGCGTTTAAATCAAATATCAACATACGATATATTTCGATAGTGAAGAAAGATACTCATAACAGGGCATATGAGGACACATATGAAGTGCTCTCCCGCAGTATATTTTTTATCTACTCACACTAATGTGTAGTTTGACAATGCTAACACACATTTCACGCGGTGAATATGCAACTTACAAGTGAAAAACACAACACATTAGTTTAACTTTTGTTTAATTGTATTTATTTATTTAGAAAAGTAAATTGCAAACTTTATTTCAAAGTCAGCGTATACGCCGACTACATTTTTAAAAGAGATTTATTGTTATAAATATATTTAATATAATATATTAAGTTGTTTTCGGTTTTAGCGATTATAAAGCATTTACGAGGTTGCCTATAGTATGCCTGTAGTAATTGATGAACTTATGTGAATATAAACAAGCTTAACCTTCTACTAACCTTCTACTATTGCGTTGCTAGCACCCGTAAATACAAAAGATCGCCGCCATCTGTTTAGAACCAAAGAACGTTTTCCAGCATGAACGAGGTTACGAAACAGGTCATTCGTATTATTATTATTAATTGTTTGTTATATTCGGGTTTAGCGATTATGAAACATTTTTTTGTTTTTATCTATCGTATCGCTGAAGTTATTGTTGAACTTATGTTCAACGTTTTATAAATTGAGAATATAAATAAGCGTTAACTTTTTCCCGAATCTATTAATAGCCTCAATTTACGACCTTGAGAGCGTAACCTATTGCGTTGTTATCGCCCGTGGACTTTCCTTTGGTATCGACAGGCGCATCTATCAATAGCCTCATATTATGAATGGACTGAGCAAAAATACTACGTCATGAAGACGCTGCAGAAAGTGGACTATTTTATTCATTCATAAACAATCTCCTCCGCGACACGTACAATACGATAATTGTTTATTGATTCTTTTCTATAAAAGCACCGTTCGAAACTATTGCATTTAACACGATATTAATCATGTTTCCGTTTGTGAATGAATATAATTGGAGAACTCAAACCTCTTGCATAAATAATACAACTCTTTCTCGCGCGGATACGCGTAGTAAGCAAGTATTGGGCTCCTAGTAGCTAAGCTGTATCGACCTGAATTTTTTACTAACCACCTTAGACGGTCGCTAATCGACCATCTAAAAAGGACACCACTATTCTGCGGCCACTGCGACCATATCTGCGGCCCTAAATGCGGTCGTTCTGCGGGCAAAATCGAGGGCAGTATCAGTGATTTATTGACTGATAAGATGATAAGATCTACCCTCAGGAACGATATACACTGTCCCTGCTACCTCTTTGCATGCTACCACATACTGTTTTTGTTTTATAGTTATTTTTTTATATATTTTATATTGGCTGTTTCAACTTACAAAGTATACGGTTTTGTTATTTCCCATACGGTAATACGGATAAATGAGGACACATTTCTAAAATTTTGCCGTTAATTTCATCGCGTTTTTTCCAGAATTATAATAACATTTGGGTTCAAAATATATATTGTTATAAGTACTATCTTTTTCCCCCGAAATTAATTAACTGGTTTCAAAGGTATCCGGACAATCGCTCCTACGGACAATCGCTCAGGACTACGCTAAATTTGACAGGGCGGACAGTCGCTCCTACGTTGTTTTGATAGGGCGGACAGTCGCTCCTACGATGTTTTGACAGGGCGGACAGTCGCTCCTACATTGTTTTGATAGGGCGGACAGTCGCTCCGACGATGTTTTGACAGGGCGGACAGTCGCTCCTGCATTATTTTTGCCAACCCGGACAATCGCTCCTTCACTATTTTGACTCCACGGCAAAACATAGTATACGCGGATACTCTTGTTCTTTCTTACTGACAATCGAAGAGTTTTGTCATAAGTAGATATACAGCTTGTTGTCAAACCGCTCCGATCCGAATACTTAAATAAGAAGTTTTTTATGAAACAATCATACCTGCAATACAAGTCTAGCTTTGATAACGACTATATATATATACATGTATAGATAAATTGGTCAAACATTTGATGAATCTATATTGATATAAGGTGTGTTAATTGACCTTGTTCTCGAATTGTGTGTGATTTTATCAACTAACAATGCCTTTAGTAGTGGGACATAGCCAGACAAAGTACATGTCTGATTATTTGTGTAAGGGTTCGTACTCAGTGTTCTCGTTTTCTGGATATAAAGCGCTCCAGTTTGTGTACGATAAAGACATTTTTGAAGTTGCGCCTTTCTTTTCGGTAAGTAACGAGCACAGTACACATATATAATATCATAATATTATATATTGTATTAATGGTTAGATAAATGATTAAAAAAAGTTTACTATGTATTGTTCACGATTTCTATACGTAGTTATTTACTTAATACTACCAATATTAAAAATAAAATTAAAAAAAATGTTTATTTCTGCCAACATTTTGATATTTTTGCTTTTAAACAGAGCATTTAAGTATCATTGATAAATGATTGATGTTATACAATTATTCTGGGCAAATTTATAATTTCAAAACATTTTTAGTTGGTGATGTTATTCATGTTCAATAAATACATCATTTCTTCTTATCAACCTGATGCCTGTTGTCTGCTACTGTTTCTTATCATAATTGTATATATTATAATACACCATCGGCGGCCGAGCGCAGTATTCTGCGCTTGGCCGCTAAAAAAATGTGGATTGCATCAAATTAAAGGTCAAATTCCGATTGCATTAAAAAACTGCTATTTTATAAATATGTCAATTAATATGTCAAGCACGTACACTTAACAACAAAAAATAAGATATTTCGTTATTTAATGTAGAATTTTGCAAAAGTAAAGTGGAAATCGGTAAATAACAAGTTCGATAAATAGTGTTTATTTAGTGAATGTTGTGGAGGTTTCGGTAAAATGGATCTTTATAGAGATAAACCTAAAATGAGGTGTTAATGACACCTATTATTGGCTTACAAAAACATCAGGGGCATATATTTGCAAACTGGTGATTAATTTTGAATTGATTAATTAATGCTTTGCATACAGTAATTTACTACTAAAGAATTTAGGGGCATGATTGAGCTACCACTGAACTTTTTAAAAAGAATAATTTAATGTACCAAACCAAAAAAAATGTAGATTGAATTTAAAATGCAACTTTATTGAAAGTTTTTTTACGATTTAAACGAATATTAATGAATTTGCGATTCTAAATTCAGTTTTTAATTTTTTTATATGAAGGAAGCTATAAAGGCCGTTTTTAAAGGCCGATTGAAAAGAGGTATATATATTTATTTAGTCAATAATGACTTCGTTAAAGAATGATTTAAGTTGAAATATAAAGCACAATAGTATTTAAGGCCACCGAAAAGCACTCAATTTCTCTATATATACACTTGGAGACTTTTCCAACGCATCACTTATTCATATCAATATAGCTCCCTTTTTTAACGGATTGTGTTGAAATTCGGACCCAGAATAATGCAACACATATCTGATAATTCCTGAAAATTTAAGTGAAATTGAAAAACAACAAAATATAAAAATTTACAAATGAAAAACGTCCCTTCAAAAGTCAAATTTGCAAACTCGTACAACGTTAAATAATAACAGTGTGAAAAGTAAAACGCATAAACTTACACGTCTTAATAACTGACCGGCTTGCAACATGCCGATTTAGCCGTTGCGCTCCTGAATATTCAGGTATTCAAGTTTGAAAATGGATGCGTTAGAAAAGTCCCAAAGTGTTCATGAGGTAGTTTGCCAACTAATTTTATTTTTCAATTATCAATATTTGGAATTACTGGCCAAGATAAACACAAATATATATCCTAATTACCTACCCCCTTTTTACTACAAATTACATAAATATCCTTAGTGGTACTTAGCGATCCTTAGTGGTCATTAATGGTATTTAGTATGAACGGTTATTTAGGATGGAGCAGTCAAACTTGTTGACGCTCTCAAATATTAAGCTACTTTTTATATTAGTTATATTTGGAAAGAATTTAGCCCATACAACAAGTATCTTTAAATTCTGTGCGCGTCTTATAAATAAGAATAAGGATAGAGATGCTTTGACTGACATCAGTAATGCACAAAACTTGAGAACAAACAGCGTTTGATTACATCAACTCCGTACATTTTAATTAGATAATCGCTTATCGATTAATTAAAGGTGTGATAAACCCTATTTATATCATTTTACCTGACTTCATTTATTCCAATCAGGTAAATAACTATTACAATAATAAAACAGGGGAAGTCTACACGGTGTATTTGCAACCTGCTGTGGTGATACCTATCTTATCAGCTCAATACACAGGCACCTGGCTACTGTACTGGACAAATTGGATATACTGCCAAAATAACTGATTTCATTTACTAGTATTGCTCAATTGTTGTGTACATTTAAAATTAACAACGAGAATGAATCCACATCACCGTTGCACATTTGTATTAAGTTCACAGTAATCTGTTCTTTAAATAGAGAAAGCCTAATTAAAGACGGCGCTAATAAAGTGTGAAGGTGGATATTAAGAAATAAGATCCATTTTCGCATGACACTGGCAGTATAGCATGTAGTCTTATATAAATATAGACAATTTAAGACATGGATAAAATATAAATAAGACACATTTGAATACTAGTAGGTCATACTAGTAGGTCATTTCTTAAAAAAATAAGCACGTAGTCACATATAAATAATATTCATTAAAGACACAGAAAAAATATAAATAAGACACATGTGCATCCTTCATTTCTTAAAAAAGCACGTGAATCTGAAGCAAACATTTGATAGCATGTATAGAAAATGGTACTTTTCAGCCTCTTCCAAAAATTCCCAAAATGCCAAAGATGCCTACAGCGGAAACAAAAACTACTAAAATACCATTGTATTGTTTTTGTAAGCACCCAACGTGTTTAAATGATGTTGTTAAGTGTGACAATAAAAAATGTCCCGTTCAATGGTTTTACAGACGTTGCATAGGATTTGTACATAAAAATTGGATCTGCAAAAGTTGCAGTAAATGAATTGGTTTTGTTATCGGACCATACGCCCGCTATTAATGTTCATAGAAGTGTATTTTTAGGTAAACATGTGTATGTCTACTCGTTTCATTATCATTTCACAAGAGTTGTGTGCATTATAAATGCATTTATTAATGTGCATATATATCATGCTTACTCGACTTATGTATTTTGTTTTAATCAAATTATTTATGATACACGTATGTGTTATTTCACATTATTGTATAAATGTCTGTACATTATTGTGAGATAAATAAAGTCTTGATACTGTCTTAGTATATCACGCTCTCCTTTTGGTTTCTTGTTTTAGTTAATGTAATTCAGCGGTTAGTGTATAATATGAGACGCGTTCTGAATAAACGGGGCTTAATGCATGTGCGTTAAGTGTCATCCAAGATTAGTCGTGCAGTCCGCACAGGCTAACCAGGGACGACACTTTTCGCTTTTATGGTATTTTTTGTTTAAATGAAGTCTCTTCTACACGAAAATCCAGTTTAGGCGGAAAGTGTGCGGACTGCACAGGCTAATCTGGAACGACACTTTACGCACATGCATTAAGCCCAGTTTTCTCAGAACGCGACTCATATAAGAAAGTTGCATTATTAGAATTAATACTTACGCTCGTCCGTAAATAATACTTACGCTCGTCCGTATTTTAGCAATTCCCAACTATACCCATCTCATATCTAGATATTTTCTATCAGAAAAGTTGTTATCATTAATAGTAATTATTTTAACATATTAAAGCAAAATTAATCAATTATTATTTTGCGTAATTTAAACAATAATAGTTTAATTTACAAAATTAAAATAAAATGTTAATCAATTTTGATTTTTTTGCAATTTAAACAAGTTGTACATTTTTTGTAAGAGTGTTCTTGTACATTTTTTACACTTTTTTTATATTTACAGAGTAGCTTAAAAAATATATTTCTTAAGATTTGAGTAGATCTATTACTATAATAAACTTTCATGAGGTATATCATGTCAATTAACATTCCCATTCTAATTTATACAATACTCTAACACTTGCACATATTAATGATAATTATCAACAGTATGTGGTCTTATCATCTAATCAGTCAATAAATCACTGATACTGCACTCGATTTTGCCCGCAGAACGGCCGCATTTAGCGCCGCAGATACAGGGCCGGATTAAGCTGTTTTGGGGCCCAAGGCTGCATATGTTTCGGGGGCCCCCTTCCCTCTAGCCCCTTCTGTATATTGAAAACCATACTTGATACTACAACTACAAAGATCATAAAACTTGAATTTGTATATATAGCAAAACAACATTGACAATATAAAAACTATTTTATTAACTGAACTTGTTATGTTACATGTAACAGATTCCAGCCTATAAGTTTCTTTTACGACAGCTGTGTAACGTCTAGTTCTCGGAGGACTTGACATTCAGTAGACAGTAGCCCAATGCTGTAACATTTCCTGAATCATGGTGTTCCGTAGATAGTTTTTCACGCGTGATTATGTTGAAAATGACTAGCTTGACAGTTATCAACTGGAATTATTCGTAAAGCGATTGCAAAGTTGTCTGTAATTTACCGCCATCTAACTTCAACAGTTCACTTATTTGGGTGATGGTTCTGTCTTGGTCCGCTTCTGAGATGGTTTTGAATGAACGAGCCCGTCAACAAAAGACGCCTCAATGTCATCTGGATTAGATTCCAATAGATGCGTTGCACATTCTCGCAGATCATCCAAGGTGAGAGACTCAAACTATGTCATGAAACTAAACAGTTTGTCAAGACCAGAATATGCGCTCAACCGCTTGGAAAGTTCAACAATTAATGAGACAATCAACTATGCATGTCGTATGTGTGAATTAAAAAATTTTCGCGTGCACTTACTCCAAATTTGCATCTGGTGTCGAACTCTTGTCCCGAAATAGTTTCCGCCGTTTCTTATGCGTATTCGCATCCTACTATTCGTTGATTGCAACAGACGCTTTGGTCTTCTCTTCAATGTCGTCAAACGTGTCCAGATGTTGGCATGACCATACGGGCAAGTCGTATACTAAACAGAGCAACTAATGGTTCTTAATGGATATACAACACAGAAAAAAAACTGATGGCAAAGTTAATCAAACATAACTAAACGGTAACAATTCGACATACATCGGGAAACTTGTAAAATTACACAGAAAATTTCTACTGCATTCCCTTCAGAGTCGTTCAATGGCATAATAAAGAACGACTATACATTGGGAAACTAGTCTGCCGTTAGGGGCCCCTTTAAAATCGGGGGCCCAAGGCTGCAGCCTTGTTAGCCTAGTGGTTAATCCGGCCCTGCGCAGATATGGCCGCAATGGCCGCAGAATAGTGATGTCCGAGTAAAAACCAATTAGACCGCTCGGCCATCCTGCCAAGTATGTATGGATTACGTATTTTATACTTTATATAAGCAATCTTCGTAGTTTCACAAAATTAAACGACAACAACAGAACTCTCCAAATGATTCAATCGTTTCGCGTTGAAACGCTTTATAATTTTCAGGTTTTTAAATCGTCAAAAGATGCATATAATGGCTATATTAGACCATGGTAAATGTTCAATATTACTGTTTCCTCACAAATATCATAACTAAACCGAAAATTTGCGAATCTGAAACATTTTTTTTTCAATTTTGTCAATTTACCAAAACGTGAAAAGATCCCTTTAAAGACGAACTTCATAAAATGCAGCAAAGACAAATTAGCGTCCCGAGCCGATTGTGACGAACATATTTTCTTACAATAACCGAAGCATTCGTCTTTTTATTAGGACCAGAGTTATTGTTCGTGTGTCGTTTGAATATATATCGTTGCAGGAATTTAAAATGAACCGTAAAACTAAGTTTAGATTCACATCGTACATGCATGTTATACATGCTGGCGAATTCGACTGTACAGCCGTTTTCGATTTCAGAATTAAATATCTGGCTTATTTCGCATTTTCGACACATGTTCTTCTGAACTTTTATTTTATATTGAAATATATATATATATATATATATATATATATATATATATATATATATATATATATATATATATATATATATATATATATATATATATATATATATATAGATCTATAATAAGTTTTTATATAAATTCATTAATATTTGACAAAATCGTATAATCTCGCTTTAACCTATTATTAAAAAGTTTATGATAACAACAAAAACAGTGTAGGTCTGCTTAGTAAATCAAAACTTATATTTACAACACTTTCATGCAGTGATCATTTAAAAAATAAGTATTAACAATGCCGTCTAACCAAAGATATATTAGTAAATTTATTTACATATTGTAGCATGTTACTACCGACACATGTTAAATTGCAAACACTAACAAGTAGGATGTGAAGCAAACTTACTGCTGAACATAATTGACTATTTGACAGCAATTTAATTCTTTAATACAAACGTTATTGGGTGGATACTTGCACATACGCCATTATATTTAGTATAAACGTATTTTCTAGGAGTCATGTTCCATTAGAACCACTATACTAGCTCTATACTGCTCTGGTATTCAATTCGTTGTTCTAAGTCTCTCCGCGTCTACAAGACCTCACTCGGAGAGAACTTCCTTCTTTAGTTATTTAGATGTCAAATATGAAGGTATCATGTACTATTATACAGAAAATACTTAACATTGTTAATATAATAATTTAGAACCCGAACCCGTCATTACGGTTTACTGTGTTACGGTGACGTATACGCTTTGTATTGAACCAGGTTATGTTTTATGCTTTTTTATTGTTTGGAGCAGATTGGAAGATGTAGTCGAACTCTCTGCTCAACCCAGCTATCAAAGTTTATTTCGTCTTGCTTCAGTTCCCAGCACGTAGTCCCCCCCTCTCCCATGCAAGAGAACCCACGCCGACCAAGTCGGAACCCGCGCATCCCGGGAAATAATCTTGATAATGATAATGAATGACATGTATTGTTATTTTGTTATGGAGCAGCTATCGAGAGTAGGAATATAAATTGTATTTTATTAACCCATTTATGCCTAGCGTCTAGGAAAAAGGCCTTGGCAAACAGCGTAAACCAAGATGAGACGCCGCATGATGCGGCGTCTCATCTGGGTCTGCGCTGTTTGCTTAAAGGAATTTCTGTAAGAAATATTCTAAATATAGAAATAGATATACTAGGCTTCCCTAATTTAGGACATAAATTGATCCAATTTAGTAGGATGGGAGAGTCCACTAGGCATAAATGGGTTGTATTTACCGGTATATAACATGTTTATGCGGCAGGATGCGTCTTTATGTTGATCTTTATTTTGCGCCTATATTTGCTGCTTAGCGGAATTTCGTTTGCAGTTATAGGTAACTGAGTGTTTGAGGCGCTATACTTCTTATTAGCTACGTTTATTGCAAATAAATAATCGATGCATTTGTGCTTTCTTCAATTGGTTTGCGATCTAAGTCGGTAGACGTCGTTTCGCCGAGTCAGTCGGTTGTTAAGGAATGGCGGACATGGGGAATATATATTCTGTTAAGATTGCTTTCTTTGGTGACAGCTAAACGGTCCGGTGACCGAAGTGGGGTAGGATTCCTAAGCGTTTTTTGTCATGCTATGTTATTGCGTTATCAGAAACATCATATTAAATTCCTTTATATACATATGGTTACATAGTAGAAACAAATAAATAATATTAAGTTACCCGCTGTCTCAGCCGCGAAATTTTCTGCTCACCGCTGTCTCAACCGCAGACAGGCCCCGCCTGTTTTTCGGAGATTCTTACAGGCTAGATTGTTTTCTCATGGTGTTTTCTTTTACTGAAAAACTTTTACAAACAATTATTAACGATTCCAGTCTCGCTGGACCAAATTCTTTATGGTCCTTATCCCGCCCCGCAGGGAAGGAACCAGGTGCAAGGCGCACAGACGGTCCCTTGCGTAGGTTCTTTCCCTGCGGCGCGGGTTATATAACGACCACTGCGTATGCTTTTGTCATTACAATTTCATTGCTTTTATAGCTCACCTGAGCACAAAGTGCTCATGGTGAGCTTTTGGGATCGCCTTTTGTCCGTCGTCCGTCGTCAACATTTTGCCTTGTGAACACTCTAGAGGCCACATTATTCCCAGATCTTCATGAATCTTGGTCAGAACATTTGTCCCAACGATACCTCGACTGAGTTCGAAACTGGGTCATGCTGGATCAAAAACTAGGTCACTAGGTCAAACAAAAGAAAAACCTTGTGAACACTGTAGAAGTCACATTTGATGCCCAATCTTCATGTAACTTTGTCAAAATGTTTGTCTTAATGATATGTTGGTTGAGTTCAAAAATTGTTCCGGTCCGTTGAAAAACATGGCCGCCAGGGGGCGGGGCAGTATTCCTTAAATGGCTATAGAGAAACCTTGTGAACACTCTAGAAGTCACCATTTTTGCCCAATCATCATGAAACTTGGTCAAAACATTGGTTTCATTGATATCTCGGATGAGTTCGAAAATGGTCCAGATCGGTGAAAAACATGGCCGCCAGGGGGGCGGGGCAGTTTTCTCAATATGTATATAGTGAAAACATGTGAACACTCTAGAAGTCACATTTTTGGTCTAATCTTCATGAAATTTGGTCAGAACATTTGTTTCTTGGATACGACGGTTGAGTTCGAAAATGGTTTGGAACGGTTAAAAAACATGGCCGCCAGGGGGAGGGGGTCTTTTTCCTTATATTTATATAGTAAAATAGCTTGTGAACACTCTAGAAGTCACATTTTTTGCCTAATCATCATGAAATTTTGTCAAAACATTGGTTATGTGGATAACTTGGACGAGTTTGAAAATAGTCGTGAACATTTGAAAAACATGGCCACCAGGGGGTGGGGCAGTTTTCTCTATATGTATATAGTGAAAACATGTGAACAGTCTATAAAACACATTGTTTTCCCAATCTTTATGAAATTTGGTCAGAACATTTGTTTCCTTGCTACGACGGTTGAGTTCAAAAATGGTTCGGATCGGTAAAAAAACATGGTCGCCAAGGGGGGGTCTTTTTCCTTATATTTGTATAGTAAAAAAAGCTCGTGAACACTCTAGAAGTCAAATTTTTTGTCCAATCATCATGAAACTTAGTCAAAACATTGGTTTTATGGATATCTTGTTATGATATTTAGGCCGAGTTCCTTAATGGTTGCGGTCTGTTGAAAAACATGGCTTTAAATGGCTTATAGTGTAACCTTGTTTACACTTAACTATGAAATAACCAATGTACATGTTGAATGAAATTTATGCATATTATGATATTCATGATCTCCATGCAGTCATCTGAATATTAATTCTGCTGATAAGATATACAGTAAAATTGACAATTTTATTTTTATTTTATTTTTGTTCCTTTCTGAAGAGGATTATTTATGTTTATGATTGGTTGGGGATGAAGTGCAACAAACATATTTTTGCCATCTGAAAACCCTTTATTAAATATTCTCAAAATGTTAAGTAGTTATATTGATTTCACAGAAAATTACTTAGGGGAGAAACAACTGTATATAACTTGAATTCTGTTTGACCTCCAATCATGAATGCATGGCTTGTCAGGAATGCACTCTTATTTCTCCATTGATCCCATTCATCCACCTTCAGCAACTAATTAATTCTCTATTGACTGTGCCTGAATTGTTCATGTGATGTAACAGGCTTGCAGCTTAAAAGCCCTTAGTCCCTAGAAATAGGCCCCAGCTGGGAACTCACATCAAAGACCTTCAGACTGATAAGAGTGGAACACAAATTGTTATGGCACACAGTTTATTGATGTCAGGTCGGTAGTTTTGGTGTGATTATCAAAGATTTGTGTTTTAAAAAGGGTTGATTGTTGTTTTAATTGGAAATATCATTGCAAGGTGAGTCTGAAAATAGTTCCAGTTTGTTTAAAAGCAAGGCCCTGAGGTGGGTGGCAGATTTCTTTTTATTGCTATAGTGAAACATTGTGAACTCTCTATAAGTCACATATTAGTTCAATCTTAATGAAACATGCTGAGAACATATGTTCCTATAATATCTTGATTTTCTTTAAAAATGGCTCCGGTGCTCTGAAGAGCATGATTTCCAGGGGCGAGCGAATTTCTTCTTGTGAACCTTATGATGATATTTATGTTTCATGAAGTACTTTTATTATTTTGAACTCCACCTTCCCAGAATAGTTTAGTTCCTTTGGGTCTCAGTTGAGCGCCTTAGGGCCCATGGCCCTCTTGCTTCAAAAACATCGCATACAATGTATTTTTATTTACGTGTGTGTTTAAAGTAGAAATAAATAAATACTATAATATAATTATATAAATATAACATACATGTATATAAAAACAGGAATCATACATTCCTGTGTTTTTACTGTAGAAATTGTGAACTCCCCCATCTGTGTTTACACGGGCTTTGGACCGTTCCGTGCGAACAAAGCGTTCGATAGTTCACAGGAAGCTACATTCAACAGGGACGCCTCGCCTGCTCCTCACCCTCAAACCGAAATGCTGCTTTCGGTCCGGGGGTGTCTTCGCCTTCTTTGTTGGACCGCTCTGTCTTCCCCGGACAGCTACCTACCAATCGTCTGATTTTGGTCGATACCTACTTATTTGGGTCACGGAACCACTACCGTTGGTAACCTTGCGTCTAAGGCTCCTTTCCCGGACTCCAGCTTCACGGAAACCTACCTAACTACTTACTCGTTAGGGTCTCTCCTCCATCTGTGTTTTCACGGGCTTTGGACTTGTCCCTGCGGGCAGTTCGCAGGAAGCCACATAACGGAGAGACCCCATTCTTCGTCTCCCTACCCTCGAACCGAAATGCTGCGTTCGGTTTGAGGGTGTCTTCACCGCCGCCGCCGCCGTTAGACTTACACAGCTGACTTACCTCCTGTGTCAAGATCAAAGACATCAAGATGCATCTGCTGCACCTCTGCACGAAGTATTGCCTTCTTCAGCTGTTTTAGTTTTTTAAGTCGCCTGCGGCTCCACAGGAAAATGCCAACCGCAACGACGAGTAGACCGATGAAGAACCCCGCAAAATTACAGAACAAGATCGTGAACGTATTCATTTTCTCACTTTGCAAGTACAACACACTGTAAAGTAGCTGTTCGGACAATGTTTGTCGTTCGACTGACGAGTCCCGGTTAGGGTCCAGTATATATGCGCAGACTGAGCCGATGTCTACTCAGTCTCAATAAGTGCAATTAGTGAGCAATCGTCTCTCAGCGAAAAGACGGACAAATTAGCGACAATCAATGCCAAAGCGATCTTAGTCAGTGTTACCAGCTGATCAGACCGGGATATCAATAAGTGTCAACACGTTCTCAATCAGACGGGACGATCAGGCGGAGGTCAATCAACGAGTACAGTCAAAATAGAAGCGCAAGAAACAACTGATTTATCGGTACACATCATTTCGTCTTTTAACATTGAAATAATTATAGATTAGGAAAAAATTTGAATGTGTTATTTTTAAGTCATAATCGCAAAGATTATTATTATTATTGTTATTGTTATATTTAATATTATTATTATCATCCTTATTATTATTATTATTATTATTAGTAGTAGTAGTAGTAGTAATAGTAGTAGTAGTAGTAGTAGTAGTAGTAGTAGTAGTAGTAGTAGTAGTAGTAGTAGTAGTAGTAGTAGTAGTAGTAGTAGTAGTAGTAGTAGTATTAAAAGTAGTAGTAGTAGTAGTAGTAGTAGTAGTAGTAGTAGTAGTAGTAGTAGTAGTAGTAGTAGTAGTAGTAGTAGTAGTAGTAGTAGTAGTAGTAGTAGTATCATCTTTATTATTATTATTGTTGTTTTTGTTATTGTTATTATTATTATTATTATTATTATTACTATTATTATTATTATTATTATTATTATTATTATTATTATTATTATTATTATTATTATTATTATTATTATTATAATCATCCTTATTATTATTATTATTATTATTATTATTATTATTATTATTATTATTATTATTATTATTATTATTATTATTAATTATATGTATTATAAGCATTATAAGTATTATGTATAAGTATTAAAAGTATTATGAGTATTATGAGTAGTATTAGTATCTGTTTATTGTTATTAATATAATAATCCTCCTTCTCATTGTATTAATATTACTGAATAAACAGAATTTATACATAAATACATCGTTTTTAATACATATAATTATAAATAAAGTGATGTCAAGTGTCAGTAGTATATTGTAAGTAACCAAACTAATATTACGGTGTATATATGTAAGTAGTTAATTGACATTTCATAACAAAATTCAATGAAATTTCCAAAAAATAAGAACATAGAACAATAACGATTTCAAACAGGAGAAAAATAGTAATTTTAAAGGCAGTAAAGACAAACTATTACGTTTAATTTACTTTGTTTTTTATAATAATAATAATTCAAATACATTCAGTGACTGCAAAGTGATACATAAACTTCTTTTAAAAATAGTATTTCGTACATTTAAAGCTTCCTTTACATTTGTACACAAGTTTAATATTTCAAATTTACTTGTTGAGGTTAATAAACTATGGAACTTAACAAAAGATGGATTCATGTAAGAAAAACGTTTAATATATTTTTGCTGTACAAAACAGTAACACGAACAAACACAAATAAAATCTTCACGGGAGATATTGTTGCGTGCATATCTTCCGGTCTGAATTCTCAATGGAGGGGCAGAAGCCCTTAGTTTCACAAGGTCTAAACGTAGACTCTTGGGCAATAAATCTAAGTAGTTCTCATATTGCTTGAATGTATGTATTCAAATTGTATTGCCATTTATTTTATTTTCAGATTTAAAATATTTCCAAAATTCATTTTGCTTTTTACTTGTTAAACTTTCAATTTCAATCATTTTTTGTTTAAATGCACCCCTTTTATTTTTGTTAATTAACTGCGTATAATGACTCTTCTTTTCACACAACGTTTTTCTATTGAAATCAGACTTAATACGATTAAAACAACAACAACAACAACAACAACATTTATTAGCTTTCAAGCATAACAATTGCTTTTTAGACATATGCAAAATACACAAGTGCGATGACATGGATGATGATAATTATGAAAATTAATAACGTTCTTTTAACATCGATAATGACATTTTCTAATAAAAATAATGAGATAAAGAATACACTGTTTTACATCAAATTCTGAGAAAAATAGTATACTTAGATGAATTAATTTGTTTCTAAATTGTTTCTTAAACAATTCGCATTGTATATAGTCATTATATTTTTCGAAAGATTAATTATTTCTTTTTTATTTTGTGCTCTCATTAACATGTCAAACTTATTTAATGTTGATTTTGAATATGTTTTTCTGATATCTTTGTATATTGGGCATATTAAAAAGAAATGGTATTCTTAAAACATCGTAAAGCGTCTTGGTATTGATTTCGAGCAATTATACACTCGCTGTCGGTAAAGTTTGCTAACAAATGAAAATTGCTTTCTTTCGTTAACAGATTCGTCTATTCTAATCCCCGGTGATAAAAACACTTCAAATTTCATAAATATTATGTAATATCATTTTCTATAATATCAAATAGAATCCACATTAATTGTAAGTAAGTAAGTAAATTGTTATTATAGTGACATGTGTAATATGACAAAACATCATATTAATATACATGTATATACAGATTGTATAGTAGACTGGTGAGTCCTCTCCCCATATATAGCTTCCACATATGTAAATATCACGAGTCGTATTAAAAAGCGCATGATCTAATTTTATTTCAAAAATAGTGTCATAATAATTCCGTATAATTTCAATTGCATTTTTAAATGATCTGTTATATAAATAGCAATACCACCGCTACATCTTCGAGCGCTTCTATGTTGAAATTTTCTAACGAAATTAAAAGATAGATAACCGTCATCAGTAATGTTACTAGATACCTTTGTCCATGTTTAAAATCAAAGTACTGAAAGTACTGGTTTGACGATGCTTTTGAAGAGGATGGATATATAGAGGATATTTATTGGATTCGGTGGCATATCGATTTTCCCAGAAAAAATGCAAAAAATATCGATATTTTCACTGTTATTTTTCACTGTTTAAAACAGTGAAATACCAGTTTATTTCACTGATATTTCTGTATAAATCACCGGAAAGCATAAAATAAATAAGCATCCATTTAAGTTAATCTACATCACCGCAATTGTGTAATTTGTATTGCTTGTCATTTATCCGCAGGTCAATAGTTAATGGTTGTGGTGCAATCGTTTTCGTTCTTGGACACTGCATCTCTTCAATGAACTTTATTTACCTAAATATCTCATATTTGAACTTAAAATTCTTTTGGGAGTAATAGTCCAGACAACTGGGTAAAACAGCTACAATATGCTAACCCATTATTTTTCGAGGAACATAATTGAGAATTCCTGTGCTAGCCCCCAATCACAGTATGTTGGGGTATAATAATAATCAAACTTTGTTTTTCTTCTCAAAAGATTGTCGTAGATTATAAGTTGATGAATATATCATCCAAGACTACAAGTTTAAGAAAGCCATTTTTTTTCATTTATTTTTATTGATAAACAAGGTTTTGTAACAATCTATACTATACATAGATAGCTTTAACAGCACAACGTGGCTCACTTGAAACTGATTGTTTGCTAGTGGTGTTTACTAATTTTTCATGAAGATCTAGAAAAAAAGGCATTGTGAGTATGAACAAACTATTTGCGTCTATTCGATCTCGTTGAGTCTTGTTACCGAGATCCTACTTTTATTTATTTGAACATTCTGATCAACTGCCATGAAGATCAGGTAAAAAATGTAAGTTTTAACATGGATTTAAATGATTTTAGTTATTGATCAAATGCTTTGAAGCACATGACCCACTTTAGAACGTGACCTGTTAATCACTGAGACTAGACCTTGTGACCTAAATGTTAAATATGCTACTTTTATGCTTGACTTTGAAATCATTTAAAATAATGTTCTAACCAATTTACAAGTGGATCAGAGAGAGAATGTGACCACTAAAGTATTAACAGACCTTTTCTTATATTTGACCTAGTTCCCTAATTTTTGATAGAATTTTAAACCAAAAATGACATAGAGGTGACTAGTTTCATAAGAATCTGGCAAAGAGGTGACACCCAAATTTAAACATTGTAAAATGATATCTTATGTGTTCACAATAAACTTTGGATAAAATACAACAAAGAGTGATAACAAAGCTCACCTTGTCATATCATAACAAGTGAGCAAAATAACCAAAACTATGACATCATATAATTGCTCAGTTACTTCCAATAACAATAAAATGTTACTTTTGAAACAAATACAATACCTTCCCTTTCTTACTACAGCTGTTCTAAAACAAGATAGCCCTGTATCGCTCACCCAAAACTCCTTCTATAGTGTCAAAAACTTATGTATGATTTGACTAAGTTGTAACCTAGCTTTAGCCTGCCAGGACCAACTTGCAAATTCAGCTTTTGATTTGATTAAGATGGACATTGTGAGCAATTTTCATGAAAATCGGGAAGATAATGTGACCTGTAGAAAGGTAAAGGAAGTTTTCTATATTTTGAACTTATGACGTAGTTTTTGACAAACTACCAACTTTCAAACTGAAACTTTATTTCATCGAGATAGCATTCAATTCTGTCCAATTTTCATGAAGATCTGGAAGTGTTCGCTAACCTTTTCTGTGATTTGGTTTGTTGACCTAGTTTGGACCACATATGACCTACTTTCAAACTTAACCTAGAATTGACAGAGATGAACATTTACCAACATAAGACAAACAAGGGCTGTTTGTAAAACATGCATGCCCCCCATATGGGCTGTCAGTTGTAGTGGTAGCCATTGTGTGAATACATTTTTTGTCACTGTGACCTTGACATTTGACCTAGTGACCTGAAAATCAATAGGGATTATCTGCCAGTCATGATCAATTTATCTATGAAGTTTCATGATCCTAGGCCTTGCTTTTCTTGAGTTATCATCAGGAAACCTTTTTACTGTTATGAGTCACTGTGACCTTGACCTTTGACCAAGTGATCTGAAAATCAATAAGGGTTATATACCAGTCATGATCAATGTACCTATGAAGTTTAATGGTCCTAGGCGTAAGCATTTTTTAGATATCATCTGGATACTATTTTACTGCTTTGAATCACTATGACCTTGACCTTTGACCTAGTTACCTAAACATCAATAGGGGTAATCTGCAAGTCATGATCAATGTACCTATGAAGTTCCATGATCCTAGACGTAAGCATTCTTGAGTTATCATCTGGAAATCATTAAACTGTTTTGACTCACTGTGACCTTGACCTTTGACCTAATGACCTGAACATCAATAGGGGTCATCTGCGAGTCATGATCAATGTACCTATGAAGTTTCATGATCCTATGCGTAAGCTTTCTTGTGTTATCATCCGGAAACCATTTTACTGAGTCAAGTCATCGTGACCTTGACCTTTGACCTAGTGACCTGAAAGTCAATAGGGGTCATCTGCGAGTCATGATCAATGTACCTAAGAAGTTTCATGATCATAGGCGTAAGCATTCTTGACTTATCATTTGGAAACCATTTTTCAAAGTTAAGTCACTGTGACCTTGACCTTTGACCTGGTGACCTGAAAATCATTAGGGGTCATCTGCGAGTCATGATCAATGTACCTATATAGTTTCATGATCCTAGGCATAAACGTTCTTGAGTTATCATCCTGAAACCATTTTACTATTTCGGGTCACCGTCACCTTGACCTTTGACATAGTGACCTGAAAATCAATAGGGGTCATTACACATCAATTTTGACTTCCATTGCAACCAAATTTAGGTTCGATGATGACAGCCAGATATTGCTCTCTATTAATTGAATGTTTGAAAAATTCGTTAGACCAGTATCATGCGAAAATGGATCTTATTTAATTGAGGTGCCCTCATTGAACTTATATTGTCTGTCGACTTTTAGAATAATGTGTAAGAAATAAATGTATTGCTTCAGATTCACGAGCTTTTTTTTAAGAAATGAAATATGCAAATGTATGTTATATATATTTTTTTTCTGTTTCTTAAACGTATCTTATTTATTTTGGACTACGTGCTTATTTTTTTTAAGAAATGAGAGATTCAAATGTGTCTAATTTATCTTTTATCCATGTCTTAAATGTGTTTTATTTATATAAGACTACATTCTATACTGCCAGTGTCATGCGAAAATGGATCTTATTTCTTAATATCCACCTTCACACTTTATTCTTTATTAGCGCCGTCTTTCATTAGGCTATCACTATTTAAAGAACAGATTACTGTGAAATTAATTAAAATGTGCAACGGTGATATTGATCCATTCTCGTTGTTAATTTAAAATGTACACAACAGTTTAGCAATAAATGAAATCAGTTATTTTGGCAGTTCATCCTTTTTTCCAGTACGGTAGCCAGGTGCCTGTGTATTGAGCTGACAAGATAGGGATCATCACAGCAGGTTGCTAATACACAGTGTAGACTTCCCCTGTTTTATTATTGTATTTGTTATTTACCTGATTGGAATAAATGAGGTGTATTCAATCGGGTCTGCTGGCGTTATGTTCAAGGTCATTTTATGTGAAAAGCTGGGTTTCGGACATAATTTCAATCGTTTTGCTTTTATACACAATTTTTGAAATAATGAATATATTGGCGCGATGAAACGTGATTTATAAATCAAGCTGACAGAATAGTTTCAGTTCTTAATTATGTGTACGGTAATTTAATTCCCATCTCTCGCTTAACTTAACGTTCAATGGCACGCGCACTTAATCGGAATTTGACCTTTAATTTGATGCAATCCACACAACAAAAATTAGCGGCCAAGCGCAGTATTCTGCGCTCGGCCGCTGATGGTGTATTGTAATATATACAATTATGATAAGAAACAGTAGCAGACAACAGGCATCTGGTTGATAAGAAGAACTGATGAATTTATTGGACGTGAATAACATTGCCAACTAAAAATGTTTTGAAATAATAAATTTGCCCAGAATAATTGTATAACATTATTCATCTAGCGGCCAAGTGCATTAATCTGTTTTACTGTTTAGTAATACCATCATTTTTAAACTGATAACGGAAATAAAGAAATATCGTGTTTTTTTGTTAAGTGTAAGTGCTTGAGTTAATTATTGTATTACATGTGCCGCATTTAAAGATACTACATCCGCACATCAGACCAAGATAGATATATTTGACATAAGACCACACCACAGTGGGGCGTTATGAGAGACAGTAACGATAAGGCTGATAGGTGACATTGACGCACAGACTGAACAAAGTTCATGTTATGTTATGTACGAACGAAAGGCCGCACGAACGTACGGACCGACGGACGAATGAACGAATGGACGGACGTACGAAGGAACGAACGAACGGACGGATTAGCGAATTGACGAATGAACAGACGGACGGATTAGGCCGGGTTTCCATGCATCCGTGTCCGCGCTCCGGGTCCGCGTTCCGTGTCCGCGTTCCGTATACGGACACGGAGTATCGTTTCCATGCATCCGCTTATTATTTAAGCCTTTCCGTGTAAAAAGCTCATTCCAAACGTGGTGGTACTTGGATTAGGATGACGTTATTAGAAGAGCACACATTTTTTATGCTGCGGCAGCACTGCAAGTTAGTAGACGGAAACGCAGACATAGGTACTTGTCACGTGCCATCATAAGAAACCGTCAAAATTACGGTACATACTACCATCTTATTAGAGACTTAGAGCTGAACGATGAAGAGTTTAGGACCTTGGTAAGTTATTCATAATTATTAACAAAATATTTAAATACTGTTATAACCCAAGGTATACAAAAATCCTAAATATCTCAATGTTTCATACCGCTATCAGCTAATTTCTCCAACACCACAGTACAGAAAGCCGAAACTAGCTGATAAGCCACTCTGGACAGGCTGAATTAATGACAATTAGCATAGTTAGATTGATAAACATTACTGATTATTCGTATTACAGACTTTAAAACTTGAATGTGAACCCGCATAGACAAAAAAGAACATAAATAGCGACTTCTTACAGCGTTATATCTTGTTTGAAATATATACTGTGTCTTTTGAAAAGCGATTATAGAGTGTAGACGATATATATTCGAATTGTTTGATGCAATGTCTTTGTCTTTGTATTCTTTCTTACGTTGGTTGTATATTTCAGTGATCCCTTACTAAATATATTATTTTTTCACTAATATTTATGCTTGAAAGTCGACCATTCATGCTCACTTCCGTCCGTGTACTGAGTCCGCGTCCGTGAAAAATCGCTCACCGAGCGATTTTTCACGGACGCAATTCGCGGACGAAAAATGCGGACGCGGAACGCGGATACATGGAATCGCTCCAACAGATTTCAACCAGTTCGTTTTTTTCGCGGACACGGACACACGGACACGGAATGCGGGCGCGGAGACATGGAAACCCGGCCTTAACGAAGAAGGGACGGACGGACGCATGTATTCAATGCGCTTTCGGTAATTCTTTTGCGCTTTCGGTACCGATACCGAAAGCGCGCGCTTTCGTTTAATCTAGTAACCCCACTTGTCACTCACTCACAGCTTCTTTCGCATATTCAGTCCATCAATCCCATTCTTACAGTAAGTCGCTTAGTGAGTTTCCTCCGGCTCAATATTTTCATTAGCCGAATTTACGGTAGATCACATACATTCTTTACATTCTATCAGTTTTATGGCGTTTGATGAAAAAAGTTATAGCCAAATTATTCAATCAGTGTAACTGTATTTCAATCGCGCACTTGTAAACTCGCACTGTCAGTAAATCGCATGTTCATTCGCGGAGTGAGTCCGTCCCTCAAACATTCTTACAGTCAGTCACTCGCTTACATAAACAGTCGCGCAGTCAGTCGATCACACCGTCGAAAAGTAAATCGCATAATTAGTCAATCACTCACTGTGAAACTCAAAGAGGATGCAAAAATCAAAATATTCATACTTAAAGAGGATGCAAAAATCCTAAAGCGTGCAACAAATGTCCTTCCTCAGACAACATATCGCAAAATCATGAATTGGCAATAGTAATTGTATAAGTGTATATAGAATGTGATAATATTGTATATGTAGTATACATGTTCTTAAACGACAAAGAACTACTTATTTTGTTATAATATAAAACTATATCTGAAACCCCAAAATCATTTAGAAGTTACCTTACAGTAAAATACACATGAATCCCAGTTCGAAAGACCCATTTTGCAATCTTCAATAGCTATGCAGTTCATAGTTACAACAATAATGTACTTTATTTGGTTCACTACTGGCCCCAATCCTGTGTATTATCCCCGTTCATTGATATCCTGCTGTGGTCACAGAGCAGCGATCATTATCGGTGATCAAAACTAACAGGTGCACAGGAAAAAAATGCATTAACCCAGTGGTAGGTCCGTTGAGAGCTTATGAGGATTATACGCATAATGTGGATATGCTGGGGTCTGTCATTTATTGACGCTGTATTTTTCAATGAACGGAGATAATACACAGGATTGATACTTTATTAATTAACTCTTTTTGCTGATATATATATAAAGGCAAATAAAAGCATTTGTAAAGTATATCAACTGACAGGAATATGTTATACATCTTCATTCTGATTTAAATCACACAGCTTTACATTACTTTAATATTTTTATAAAATATTTGATGATATGTAAATCACGTAAGAATGCTTAAAGAATCGATATTACCATTGCGTCTGATCTTCAAATTGTATTTTTGAAAACTGATTAACACGATAAGTTAATAAAGTATGTCCGTCTCTCTTATATTAAATACATTGTAAACAAGTGGTTTTATAACAACAACAACCACAACATCAAAAGTGGTATTACATAAATGGAGAATGAAATATCTTTACCAAATATACAATTTTAATTACATTTCTATATTTCTTTTTTTTGCTCATTTTCAAATGAATAATATAATGAGAATTTTATTCCGTGTATTTAAAAAATCGAATTTGGCGTGTAAACGCTTATACAAAAATCTACCAATTTTATTTTAATAGTTTGCTGACTCCTTTATCAAATAATAAATACAATCAACTGAACCAGAGGTATATTTATAGAACGGAACAGAATATATTTTAATTTGTTTCACAGGCCACATAAAACAGTACATAAGTTGTAACAGCATTTAGCTCACAAAATTTTATTTCTCAAAACAACAATTACAGAATTATTTAGGGAAGGCGATCAGTGAGTTTACTTTTTGATTTTTGTAGCATTATCAATCAGTATTTTTTTCCATTACGGAATATATCTAAAAACAGACATTTACTATTGTATGCTAGAAGCTTTATTGTAAGCTTCATTGCTGAAATAAATGTTGTTGTTGAATTTGATAGATCTCCTGCTTATTTATCTGTCTTCTTTAAAAACGCTGTGTCTATTTTTGATACATATCGGGTATTAAAATAGTATTAAAATAATACAAGACACTAGATACATATCGTTTAAGGTTGTATCAAAATAAGGTACATGAAAATTACTTTTGCCACAATTATTGGTAATTACTTTTACTATTACACACTAAAACTTTATATACATATATCAAATGGTAACATTTACGTTTATAATAAGTTTAATACACATAAAGTATTACATTTGCAAATTAGACAGATAAAACATTATTTCTAGTGAACCCTAAAAACCATCAATTATCACTAATTTTACGAGGAGTATAAGAGGTTAGCAAGTTACTGGTTCCCCAACGAACCCCAAAGTTTATTTTGGTATTCCATGTTAAGTTTTCATCATTTTTGCTTATTACACTTAATTAACCAGCTGTATATTTTGCGATCATATTATCTAAATTTAATAATTGTAATTTGCCAACAAGTGACGAAAGAGATTATACAGAGATTTGAAAGTTGAATTCATGTCATTTGTATATTAATAAATAATTCTTATTCAATTGAATAGTAAAACAAGCTAACGACCTATCTCTCCTACTTTTTGTCTATGTAAGTGGAAATTAATGACATTGATTGGCCTAAATACCCATCAGAATTTCTACGAATTGTCGGAATAGTTCTATAATATAGATGTTTGTTTAATTTTATAAAACTTTTTCTATCATAAAGAGTTGTACACATTAGCGTTTAGCAATTTTATGAACTTAATTCGATAAAACGTATAATCGTACTATTTAATCGCTTAAAAGTTTCTCTACGGTTACCTTCCCAAACTTTCGATGGGCGAGTACCCTATTTATAGTATGGGGACCTACGTACGTTCAATCATACTACACTTTTGAAACGGATATTGCAATAGTTTTTAATCACTACACAAGTGCATGTGCATGTATGTATTGTACATAGGAAATGCCATAGCGTGTAAAATAAACTGAATTTGTAGACTTATGACTTAGGTACCACCCCTAATGTTCAGTGTTATCGTACTATTTGCCCTTCCTAGCTGTATAATCATCACTATCATTATCACCGTGATTGATATAATCATCATTATTAGTATTATCATTATCACTATCATAATCCCACCTTTATGTTACCTACCCTATACTGGAGATTTTTCATGTAACAACTCTTTTTCACAATATACGATGATTTATCGTATAGACTACTGTTTGTTTGATATTTGTGACATTCTCTTATAAGTAAGCTCACAAGTTATTACAAATTGTTATTGTTTTGTAAACTGTGAACACTAATAAGATACTGTTCTATCAAGTTATTATTTAATTATCTCATTTTTACATAAAAGTTTACACCAAATGCTTAACGTTTTAAAGTAGATACATGAAGAAAATTTTTTACCATTTCGAGTATGCCCTTATTCAATTAGTTACCATGTTAACTAACAGCTTGCCTATATACTTTGAAAACTTTGAATTATATTTATTATTCCATATGAGCAACAGGAAAATGCACATTCGAAACATTTGAAATAAATATTAGCAAATACATAATGAGCCCTGCTCTGTGAAAATGAGTTTAAATGCATGTGCGTACAGATTCGTCCCAGATTAGTCTGTGGAGTCCGCACAGTCTAATCAGGGACGACACTTTCCGCATTTAAGACATTTTTCGTTTAACGAAAGTCTCTTCTAAGCAAAAGTCGAGTTTATGTGGAAAGTGTCGTCCCTAATTAGCCTGTGCGGACAGCACAATCTATTCTAGGACGACACTTTACGCACATGTACATTAAACCCCTTTTCACAGATCGAGTCTCTAGTATTTTATTCCAACGTTCTAATATTGTTTCATTAAATAAATATATATTGACTGTCGTTTTAAATGTGCGGGGTAAGAACTATACTGCTAAAAATGTTATATTATATTATACATATATCTTATAACATATAGCACATTATGCTCTAACTGGAATTTAAATTCTCGTAGCTGTTCTGTTGTTTTATAGTCCTAGGTGCTCGGATTCTTACCACATATTTTTTTTTAAACAAATAAATCATATTGTACGGTCATTACACACTTCCGAACAGACGGCACTTCTCTTTTTGTGTTAAAATTTTATTTTTAGTGGCTGTAAATCTAACCAATTATTTTGTTGACAGATAAATGTTATTGTGTGTGTATACATAATGAGAAGATGTATAAGCAATGTACATCTAACTTATTCCCGTCGGCGAGTAATATACAAAATTCATTTATGTTCTTATTTAAATAATAAATACAATGATTTACAGTTATTTATACATTTAAACTCTGTTCTTAGATACAAATCGAGTTGTTAAAAAACGACAGCATTTGTAACACATTCTAGATTATCGTCACATCAAACTGATAATTGTTGCGGAAATTGATGGATATTAATTAGCATGGGGTGTCTTAACTCGAATACTACGGAGTCCACCTGCCAGCTCTGCTGACACTTAACTTGTGTATAAAGGGAAAAAAGTGGGGAAAAAAAATTTTGCTATAAAAACACAAGTACTGCAGAGTAAGTATATTCTACACTTCTGCTATGGTGTCGCGCAGGGGGATTGTGGATATTTTTCGAGACCAGTATAGAAAATGTTAACACCTGTTGGAGCCATATGACACGTGTGACCGGATATTAATCATTAAGTTAGATGTTTTGTGTTGTTTTTCTTAGAACATGGATTGTGTGCGTTAATTCTTTAAAAAAAGTGGAAATATATATTAGTTTTTAGCGTTCTCTATATCGTCTGCGTGTCATTTATATAAAAACGCAGAAATACCTATACATTTCCGGTCTTTTTTAATTGTATATGAAATTGCAAAGAAAAAAAAAACACCGAAAAATTACACCCGTAACATATTACCCACGGACTTCAACCGGTTTTAAATATTTTCTTGTTGATTAAACTATCGGTACTATGGATAATAATGGATAATAATGCTACTATATTTAATAAAATATCACATTTACAAGTGTTGCGCATCTTAGTGACGTGTAAATAATGATTTAAATCCATTTTATTAAAGCCCGTCTGCATTTTCCTTCTTTGTCCATATCGTATGCAATTTCCTTCTTTGTTCATATCGTATGCAGTTTTCAACGTTATCTATATTGTATGCATAATCCGTAAGCGTTTTAGTGACGGCCTTAGCGGCCGGGCGATGATCGCCTGATCGGACGATCAACGCACGGTTATCGCCCAACATCGGATTCGTTGTACGTATATTTTGAAGAGCTCCGTCCGGCGTCCGTCAGTCATTGTGCGGAGGCCCTAAGGCAATCAGACGGTCGCCGGCCGATGTATATGTCCCAGGGAAACACTTTGATTTTTGCCGATACACGTATAATTAATCCGATGTCGGTCGATCGCCGGGCGATAACCGTGCGTTGATCGTCCGATCTTTTTTCGATCTCAACTCGTTTCCTCCCTTCACTAAAATTTTAAGTGAGCCTTAAAATTAATCCGGACGCCTCCCGATGCTACAAAATGACCCGGTGTCCGTGCGATCATCGGCCGGGCGCCAGCCCGATGAGCGGAAAAATACGTCGTCCGCTGATCGGTCTCTATTTGTGACCGAGGTATTAGCCACGTAGCTCACACAACAAACATCAGGTTAATATTTTAATCATTTCGGTTAGTCCGTAAAATGGAATGCCGGACAGTCAGGAAGTCGTTCGGACGGACAGTGCGACTGGTATATACCACCCTTCCGGGGGCATAAAAACAGAATGATTTGAACAAATTTCATAAGAAGACAAGCCTAGCGGTTCAGATGTTGCTTGATGAAAACGTTTGCGGACGCACGCACGAATGGACGGCATCCCAATAACTCACCTAGAGTACATTGTGCTCAGATGTGCTAAATGAAGAGGGATTGTTATTGAACTATGATTTTCATTTATATTACATCGTTTTCAGTTGTAACATTTTCTTAAACATGGTGTACTTTCATTGACAGGGGTATGCAATTTTAATATCATTACACATTAAATGTATTTATACAGGTATACCGGTACATAAAATTTGTAATTCAGTGAAGGTACTTCAGCCAAGATGGAATAACCCTTGTGCATACAAAATTTGACAAAGAGATCGAAGTAAATCAAACAACATGTATTCATAAGTACCAATGTTTATCTTGAATACGATAAAACTAGTTTTCAAGATTGGCATGGGATGATATAATAACAAGGCAAAACTTAATGACTTCTTTTTTAATGCAATACAAACAAAATATGTATCACACACACAATTCCATATTTTCTAACAATATCCACCAAGCACACATTTACTTACAGACACACTTGTGCTAAAATATTACAGTAATTAGATTTAGACTGAAAGTAAGTTTAAATACAAATACATTTTACTGCATATCTCAGAACCACGAAATTGGGATATATAACAATTTTGAATAGTATTTCAATAAACACAAAAGATGTTCGTAAAAAATAAATACCGCCTTCCCCACACTTGTAAGATTTTTTAGTGATATTATGGGCATTTCTCACTGTTGAATTGAGCTGAAAAGAATCAACAGGTCAAAAGAGTAAGTTAAAATGTGGTTACTGACCAATTATCGGCAACTTATCTTGCTACCAGTTGTTTATAAAAGTATATTTTATATTCAATATTTTACGTGACCCACCCAGTCCTGTAAGCGAAATGATCCGTAAAACAAAACTGTGTCTTTGTGTCGTATAAACGAATTTGCACTAAAACTAAATTTAGGTTCACATTGTACATGCGTGATCAGTTGTCAAACGAAAGTACGGTTGATATTCAAATGCATTATTTTTCTTTTTCTGGGATATTGTTTTAGTATGTTGATGCTGCATTAACAAATGAAGTGAAAAAACAAAAAAATAAACAACGGTTGCGATAGACACCTATAAACTGTTAGATGCCCATAATATCACTTTAATTAAGTCAATCCCTATTTAAGAAGATTAAACTATAGATATTTGAATCCAATTTGCTGTCAGTATGATTAGAAGTCACTGAAGGCTGCTCTGAAAGATGCCATTCACCAAAGTTCTTTCATATAAATTGAAAACCAATTGACAAGCAACAATTTACAGCATTTACAAAAATACAACTAACATACTAAGAAAAAAGGAAATAATTGTCCCAAATATTGAAAAAAAACAAATCTGTTCCAGTTATTTAAATGGTATAAAATAAGTTACCCATTTACCAATTTTTGAGTCCCATATAATGCAATAAAATAAAACAGAAAGAAATATATTTATAAATTTGATTCATTATTTATGCCACCAATCTGCAAGGCTGGAAAACAAATGACTCGTTAGTTTTTAAAGTAAAGGAAAGAAAATACTTAAATGTTTCAATTAAATGCATTTTTTATAAATGTATGCTTATCACAAAGTTTGTTTTTTGACAGGATTACAAATGTATACATGCAGTGTCAAAAGAACACAATAGTGAAAGTATTACTGTTTTTCAAAACAACCATACAATAAAACATTGTAAGAAAACTACAGGTATTATTTGATTTCTCACATATTCTACCACAAGCGATTAATTATACATGGAGTTAATAAATAACACAGACATGCAACTGTAAATCATATTCAATTTTGGTCGCTCCATATAAACAAATATATGCAATAATAGACCATAATTATGTACAACATATATATGACTAACTGTAAGCATGACCTCGATTTTAAACAAACAAAACATAATTATTTTGTTGTTGAAAATTAAAAAAAATAAATTTTTATACAAATACATACAAACAAATTCAATGGACATCCCTGCACGGCAGTTTAAATCAATTTCAATTTGTTAGAATTCAACCACCCCATCTCATGACGAGACAAGTAGATTATTTCCAAGCATCACTGCCACTTTGATTTTGAAGTTTATATAATTCAGACCACAAAAAAAGCACAAGAAAGTAACCAATAATGCAAATCCAGTGTTAAAGCCTATTTTTCTGCTAAACCACATTAACAATTCCAACAGATATCTAGCAATTGGTATCTCCAAACCTACTTAGTGCTGTATTATATTCCGCATAATGTGTAAAATAAACATATCTCAATTTAAAACAAAGAAAAGGAACAACATTGTAACTTTATAGATGTGTTTTTCGTACAAGAGGAACAAGACAGTTCCATAGCAACACATGTTTTATCCCCACAGCTCCCATAGTTTATTCTAAGTAGAGAAAGATCTAGGACCCAGAAAGCTAAAGGGCACAGATCTAGGACCCAGAAAGCTAAAGGGCACTGCTCAAAATGAGCCTCAGTCTGGGAAAACAGGGCTTAATGCATGTGCGATAAGTGTCACCACAGGCTTATCAGGGAAGACACTTTCCGCCTAAAGTGGATTTCGCTTAGAAGAGACTTCCTTAAAACAAAAAAATAACTTAAAAGTGGAAAGTGTAGTCCCTGATTAGCCTCTGCAGATTGCACAGGCTAATTTGAGCTGACGCTTTACGCAAATGATTTAAAGAACGCTGCTAAAAAACAGCTGAACAAAATACATGTTTGCTGATAATTTATTATAATTGAATTAACCTATGGTTGTAATGATTATGTCCATATATTCATGTTTTTAATCGTCTGCTGGTTTGAGACTAATGTGTCATTGAATCCTGTTATTAGTATATTTATAAAAGTTTGAAAATATGTTTACATTTTATGTTGACCAGCTTAGAAGGGCTGCTCTGTTTTCAACACAAAGGGGCCAGGCACAGTGCCCTGTAATAGAGCTCTAGATCTTTCCCTAAATTTTGACTTTATAAATGTCTGTCTTTCAATAGTGCAGAATCAGTGCCTGTTAGCCCCTCATCGACTAGACAGCTGCGTAGATAACCAGTCCAAGCCCTCGTACAGACCTTGACCCTGCACTGCGCAGGCTGCCTGGATATACCACTGAAATAACACACACAGGAAATCAAAATTAAACAATTACAGTTCAACCTGACATAGCGGTCACTTGGGAACAACTGTCACCTGCTTACAGCGGTCAGTCTAGATTCCTCCTATGAAAATCATTCTATATTAGACCTGAGAATAATGGTTACCTGGCTTTATCAGCCAACCACCAGTATATTTCACTCCCAAAGCAAGGTTTCAACTGTGTACAACGGTCAGAAGGCAAACATTTCTAGGTGGTAAAAGTAAATCAAATTAATCTGACTGCTGTTCCCTACCTCTGACATCATTGCTTCTTTTGTTAGTATATTTTGCGGCTCAAGAATCTGATTGTAATATCTGCCTTCTAATAGATATCATAAATGCCACCCACTGTGTGAAAACTAAGATAGCATGTCAAGAAGGACAGGTTTGTCCTCCTAAGATAATTATGGGGGAAATTAGTTGTAGCGTCATAGCATGAGCAAGTGACAAAATAAATAGATCTTTATTGCTGATAAGAACAACAATTTCCGGTAGCTAGAAAGTGTTATTATCACTTTATCAGGGGTTAATAGGATAAGTGATTGTCTATTTTGGCAAAACAATCATTGAATTGCAACTTATACAACAAACTTTCGGCATGTATGCAAATGGATTTTTGTCATGTCAAACTCAGTTTATACCAGTGAATCCACTGTTTATCATTTTGTTTGGTCGAATCGTTGATAAAGTCCGAAATTTAAAAACAGGTATGAATTTAAAGCAATTTTTAAGGTATTAATTTGTATAATAATATAGAAATTATTATACTTTTTAATCGGCGATGTGTCTTCTTTACATTACACTATGTGCAAACGACTGGGTGGGGTAACAACCTTGCAATACTACCAACTGACCAACCATCTAAAAAGTGGTCAGCTGAGAACAGCTGTCACCTGTCTACAACGGCAACTTTGGCCATTTCTCTTGACTGACAGTTGTTTTCAGGTTGGACACTATAAACAAAATTAAAATTTGCTGCACAAGCAAGACAGAAATCGTATACCATGAGGCTCTTTATATGGTAAGTTATCAATAAACCTTGAAGCATTTGTTCAATCTATTCACTCTCATGTTACAAATTTCAAGACATACATTTTTGAAGTCCTAAAACTTCCCATGTTTTAAGACTCTATAAATGCTTTGGTGGTATCTGTATTAAGTTTCTTTGAAATGAGCCTGGTGGTTGAAAAACTGGGCTAATTGCAAGTGCCTCAAGTTTTGTACCACATAAGCTTGTGCAGTCTGCAAAGGCTTTTAAGGAACAAATTTTCTGATAAATTTGATTTTTGTTAGAAGAGACTTACTATAAACAAAAAATTCCAGAAAAGCAGTAAGTGTGGCCACTGATTAGCCTGTGCATTCCACACAGGCTAATCTGAGACCACACTTTACCAACATGCATTTAGCACGGATTTCCAGAAACAGGGCTAATAGTTGCCTTATTGATATCTGTATTCAGTTTCTATCAAATATAACATGTGCTCTGCCTCCACTGAACCAGTCTGACAGACACTTAAACTTACAAAATTACAATGTCAAACAAACATTTAGAGAACACAACTAGCTAGCATCCACTGTGCTTCGCAATAACTATATAATCCACTTGTCAAGTCAAACATGAGCCTTTAAATAAATTATCCTGACCAAATAGTTACTGGTCCTGTGTTTCATCATTTGAATGTCAACCTTAAGTTTTGGAAGGAATTTATACAGAAAAATCCCTGGATTTTTTACAATTTGTTTTGCTAGTTTTGTATAGGAAAAAGAGGACCTTTACTTGACTTGTCTCATTGGAATAACAGATTGGTTTGTTACTTGCCCAAAACTATGATTGGGTTGTCTTTGGACCCCTGACTTAAGTCAATATCAAGCCTTAATCTGTGTCTAACAGATAAACCAAATGTCAGACAAGATTGCACTCAAATAGAAGAGTGTGTCTGACACTTCATTTTAGGTTGCGCAATCTTGCTTACTCACAGTTTTATTACTCATTGTGTATACTCACAGTTTTATTTCTCATTGTATTTAGTCCGAGAGCCTCCGTGATCTCAGAGCTGGCCATGGCGTTCGGTAAGTCCTGCTTGTTGGCAAATATCAGCAATACTGCATCTCGTAGCTCATCTTCACCGAGCTGAATACAAGCAAAAAGGATAATCACTGGGCACAGGATAATCAGGTACAACACTTCAAATTTTTCATTTAAAGGAAGTCTCTTATCTTAAAGTTTGGTCCCTTTTTAGCCCTGTGTGAACTGCACAGGCCAATTTGGGTAGGCACTCTATGCAAATGCATTAAGCCCAGTTTTCCCAAATGTGGCTAAAATGTATGTGTTTAACAATGACATTTCTATATCCCCTGAGATGTTGTTAAATAAAGGACCTGACATGGGCTGTCATTTTAATCGATATTTAATATAGGACCTGAAATGAGTTATAAATTAATCCTCATTACATAATCTGTCATTTCAATCCATATTTAAGATATAAGACCTGACATGAGTTGTCATTTCAATCCATATTTAATATACACTGAAACTTCAATATATCACGGTCCGTTATATCGGGTTGTCCAATATATCGCGAATCGGCTATGGCTCCCAAAAATCTGATGAGCATAATCTCTAAATAACATGCTTTAAAATCTGAGAATTTGATGAGATGAAATCCGTTTCAAAGTTGTATTTTACCCTTTTTTCACCCACCTTAATTTCTATTTAATCCGACATTCATAATCCAGTTTTAACCAGATTGTTTGCTCTCATTGTACACCACTCTAGCACCTGTGTACTTCGATGAACAATAATCCAACTTGTCAAACATCACAGGTCATTTTGGGTGTTAACCATTCTCTATTGAATTAGCTTTGAACTCCCGAAACACACCAGTAAACACATGAAGGTGTATACAATTATAACTGTAATGTCACAAGTCAATACTGACCTATCTCAGCAATCTTTGCGCTTTAGATACAGTGTAAATTATTTGCTTTTAATTGAGAGGTGAATCATGTCCCTCAGTTTGTCAAACTTTCCATGCTTTTCATTAGGTGAATGACGTCATTTTGTAAATGGGTCTAATTTGTGCATGCTTTCTTGAACAATAACATTTGACAATGGTGTTTTGGATTACAAATTTAATTATATGCATTTCAAAATACTTACATGGAATAATGATTTGTGTTATACCAATGAATAACATATGGATGCAACACACAAATCAATATGGTAAGTAAATAGTGTGTTTTGATTGCCAAACTATGCTAATGCATACATATACATGATGAATAACTTTATATCGCAATTTATATCGCGCTCCGGATATATCACGGTCGCAATCTTTGGATCCCTTCAACCGCGATATATTGGAGTTGCAGTGTATAGGACCTTACAGCCAATTCTATCATGGTATATAATGCATTGATAATGGATTACAATGATGCGTTCTGTTCTACCATTTTATTGAGCTCCTCTCTAGCCTCTTGAACACGCTCTCTATCGTTGCTGTCAACCACAAATATGAGACCCTGAAATGATCAAGCATGTGTGCACATTAGGTAAGATCTAGAGCACAGAAGAGTTTGTCATAGACGTGTCGATTTATCAACACACTTATAAATAAGGGCTGTTTGTAAAACATGCATGCCCCCCACATGGGCTATCAGTTGTAGTGGCAGCCATTGTGTGAATAAGTTTTTTGTCACTATGACCTTGACCTTTGACCTAGTGACCTGAAAATCAATAGGGGTCATCTGCCAGTCATGATCAATGGTATGAAGTTTCATAATCATAGGCCTTATTATTCTTGAGTTATCATCAGGAAACCATTTTACTGTTTCGAGTCACTGTGACCTTGACCTTTGACCTAGTGACCTGAAAATCAATAGGGGTCATCTGCAAGTCATTATCAATGTACCTATGAAGTTTCATGATCCTAGGCGTAAGCGTTCTTGAGTTATCATCCGGAAACCATTTTACTATTTCGAGTCACTGTGACCTTGACCTTTGACCTAGTGACCTGAAAATCAATAGGGTCATTTGCCTGTCATGATCAATGTACCTATGAAGTTTCATGATCCTTGGCATAAGCATTCTTGAGTTATCATCCGGAAACCATTTTACTATTTTGAGTCACTGTGACTTTGACCTTTGACCTAGTGACCTGAAAATCAATAGGGGTCACCTGCGAGTCATGATCAATGTACCTATGAAGTTTCATGATCCTAGGCCTAATTATTCTTGAGTTATCATCAGGAAACCATTTTACTGTTTCGAGTCACTGTGACCTTGACCTTTGACCTAGTGACCTGAGAATTAATAGGGGTCACCTGTGAGGCATGATCAATGTACCTATGAAATTTGCTGATCCTAGACGTAAGCTTTCTTGAGTTATCATCTGGAAACCATTTTACTGTGTTGAGTCACCGTGACCATGACCTTTGACCTAGGGACCATAACATCAATAAGGGTCATCTGCCAGTCATGATCAATGTACCTATGAAGTTTCGTGATCCTAGGCGTAAGCGTTCTTGAGTTATCATCTGGAAACCATTTTACTGTTTCGAGTCACTGTGACCTTGACCTTTGACCTAGTGACCTGAAGATCAATAGGGGTCATTTGCCAGTCATGATCAATGTACCTATGAAGTTTCATGATCCTAGACGTAAGCGTTTTTGAGTTATCATCCGGAAACCATTTTTCTATTTCAAGTCACTGTGACCTTGACCTTTGACCTAGTGACCTGAAAATCAATAGGGGTCATCTGCGAGTCATGATCAATGTACCTATGAAGTTTCATAATTCTAGGCGTAAGCTTTCTTGAGTTATCATCCTGAAACCATTTTACTACTTAAAGTCACTGTGACCTTGACGTTTGATCTAGTGACCTCAAAATCAATAGGGGTCATCTACAAGTCATGATCAATGTACCTATGAAGTTTCATGATCCTAGACCTAAGCGTTCTTGAGTTATCATCCGAAAACCATCTGGTGGATGGACGGACCGAAATGTGCAAAACAATATACCCCCTCTTCTTTGAAGGGGGGCATAAATATATGTACATGTCATTATGTGAAGCAAGTGATAAAAGTCTAGAGTTGATTTCTTATCATAACCCAAGGTGGTAAAGATATAGCAATTTCAATGTTAACTATTTTTAAAAGCTAACAGCTTTTTTTAACATGAAACATGGCAATGCAAAGAAACCACATTTTCAACATCTTAGCTATTAATTAAATTGTGCAGTGCCAAGCTAGACTTGCATGTAAGATACCAACACGCTAAATTTCCAAATAATATCTCCATTCAAACTTAGGTTATTGAAGAGAAAATGTTTTATCTGTTTTAAGTTACAGCTTTACCTGACTGGTGCCAAATTGATACCAATGTTATATACATATAAACAATCACGAACAAAACTTCAATGCAATACCTCCATCAAAACTCAATCTATTAAGCTGAAACTTTGATTAATACTTTCATCAAAAGTGACCTTGATCTTACTGGTTCCCAAGATAGGGCTGAATGTAAGGTACCTACACACAAAATGTCTTACTAATTCCCATGCTATGTCTGCATGTAAGGTACCTTGATACTCCAGATCAGGAGAGCATTGTTCTTGTTAGACTACTTATACAACAGAACACAAACTATAAACATGCAATTATTCAAACTGTGATCTTTGCCACGGCTTGAGGTGAACCTCCCACTTATGCAAGAATTAATCATACTATTATCTAAAATTATCTGCACCTATGCAGACAGAAAATATAAACATGAATGCCAGAACATGACAAGAAAATCTAACACCACACACATAATCTATCATCTGTCCAATAATAAGTTATTGAGGATATGCCATTTGTCTATTTTTAGCAACAGTGACCTTGACCCTGACCTCAAAATGTTTGCTTCAAGTACAATTTCAAGCTAAGTCAATATGCAAGCCTGCTATATACCAAATTTCATTAAGATCAGTAAAGGCAAACTAACCTTATCGACTTCAATAAAAAATTCTCAGTTAATTTAAACTTGTCATAATATGATAAAGACCGACTGTCTGAGGCCAGTTTCCTACCTGTGTGTTTTGGAAGTAGTGTCTCCACAAGGGTCTGATTTTGTCCTGACCACCAACGTCCCATACTGTGAAACTGATGTTCTTATATTCTACTGTCTCTACGTTGAATCCTGCAATGATCACACATATTGATAGAAAAAAATATGTTACCCTTTTCACATAAAATCATAAAGATTCTTGCGACTTTAAGTTGTTGTATTTCATAAATTCTGGAGAACAATTTTTGAAAGAATAAATTCAGCTCCGTACTGACTGACCCCTTAAACGTAAGATTAACAGTTGCAAGCATTAATTTCTCCACTGATATTATTTCTATTTTACACATTTATTATCATCATCACTTACTAACAGTTTTTCTTTGAAATAATAATCCAATAGTGACTACCTATAGTTGGAATGGTTGTGACGATTTCTCCCAACTTCAACTTGTACAGAATGGTGGTCTTGCCAGCGGCGTCTAGCCCCACTGAAATATATGCAAAATTGTATTACCATTGAGCATGAAACAACAGACATTACAATGGTGTTAGAGTTAGTTGGTGTTAACACTCAAACTTCATCAGTAAATCAGCAGGAAAATTTCCAGAGAAAGTCCTTCAAGACTGATCCCCATACAAGTTATGACTATGCTGGGAATGCATTTCCCAAATTGAATCCATATATGACATCCTACAATACTAGTTGCAATAATTCAACTCTCATCTTTATAACCCAAAGGGTTGTTGAGAGTTGAAAAGCACCGTCTTTTGTCCAAAGGTGCAAAATTTGATCACCATTAAATATGCTAAGAAACACTGATACTGCAAACATTTATCAACATTTACCTGTCTAAAGCACAAACTCATGCAAATGGTACCATTAAAACAGGAATTACTAGCTTTTTATTTATTTTGTTATTCTTTCGTTTGCTTTATCCACCATATTGGGAAACTGTCGTTATATTGCTGACTAAAAGTGTCCCTATCAGTTAGGTCGCAGTACACCAATCTTTATCACATTGTGATATTTGATGTAAACCAAGTCAATAACAATGTCGAATATTTTCACTGTTTGAAATTTCAAAATGAAAATGACAGCAAGAATAGTGTGTTGAAACATCGTTGTGTTTTTTAGGTTGCATGCAAAGGACAACGACAGTAGATTGCCATTCATGTAAATTTAATGTGTTTTTTTTGGATTGTATTCATCGCTTTCCTTAATTGGTAATGAACGACATCTTTTTAGTGATGCGCCCCAAATCTGTGCGCAGAACTGAAGTGAAATAAGGCCTTGCTGTTGGGCTAGCTCTTTAGCAACGCGTAATGACCAATTAAAACACTGCTGGTTCGATAACGCGTGTATCAATGTTCCATTATTTATCTGAGCGTTTGTTATCAGCTGTTTGCAGAAACGACATGTATTAAACCCACTAAAACCAGATAACAGAATGGACTCACCCGCGTCAGTTTTAATAATATCCAATATAAAATCATAACATCCATATCCACAATATTTTGAGAAATACTTCCACAATATGTCAGAATGTATTTCCAATGCTGAATACAGTGTACGCAACCCTGTTTTATTCCATGTTTGCTTCGTTCAAAGACGCGCGAAAGCTAGGATGGCATATGTACTGTCTACAACGTAAATTTACACGCTTTGCATCATAGTTGCTAAAACTAACCATAGAACTGGTATAACTGACCGTGTGGCAAAGTGACAAATTATGATGCTGCATGTGCTAATTGATTACAACATAGGTGTAATAATTGACCATTTGAGACGGCATAGAAAATCGGCGTGTTTGTCGGACGTCTTCGGTAAAGATGGCACATGAAATAATTAAATCCGGATTTGAGCCATCCAGGGTCGATTTTGAGATAAATGTAAAACCGATAAGTCAGTTTAAGGAGGTATTTTGATGGTTAACGGCTGGCACTGACATGAGCAGTAACTGACGAAACATCTTCGCTACTTTCCGAAAACCGTACCATTCTACGAACATTGCTAATGTCCGCCAACTATAAATTATCTATTAGCAAAGTAAAGCACTGCAATATCATACTTAAAACAATATGTCAACCGAATTATATATTAATTGCGTATTTGCTAGGTTACTTATTACTGGCTTTCATTTTCTGCAGACTAACAATACACATATTTTATTTCATTCTCAAACGACGTCTACCTGTTTTTGGACAGTCATTTTCGGATACGGTATGGTTCGTCGATTTTAACTTATTCCCAACGGTCTTTATAACATTATTTATAGAATGACGAATACACATGCGGTGTTACAGAAGGTCTGATTGATAAAATTTTGCATTGTACTCACAAGAAATTGCACATAGAAAGAAAATAAAGAATAACAATAAGCAAGGGCTCGAGGGGCTCTGCCCTCTATTCCCTTTATCCTACGGTCTCTGAATCTCTGCTTAATTTTCCGTATTTCGAATTTGGGACAATTGACACCCCTGATATATATTATGTCACTACAAGTGCGAGTGTTTTTTTCGTATTGATTTCACTATGCTCACAATGTTGGTCACAATGTATGTTTGCATTATCTCTTTTATTGACTGGAATATAAGAAATAAATGTTTAGACATTTGTAAATTTGTTGCTTTTTATATATTATATCTCAGTAATTTGCTTAAAGTACAAAAGATCATTGACTCTCCTGCGTTATTATTATGACTCATACAAACTTGATTTTGACTCTTGAAAATTTGGTCCCAAGAGTCATTGACTCTTGAGATTTGAGGTCTAAGGAAAGCCCTGCATGTACAATGTATAGGGATTATGCAACCGGTGATTAAATGTACTGATCAAATTTTATTTTGCATGGAATACGTACATTTAAAATCCGTTAATTCTTAAAAATGTGAAATTCCATCTTTCATCACTAAAGAAAACCATTAGTTGTCTGTGAAATTCGCAACTGTGAAGTGCGCAAGATTACCGGACTTAACTGTAAATATTTGACATCTGTACGACATCTTTATTAACTTCTGAAGGGTACATTTATTATTACTATTTAATTTCTTCCCAGGTTACTTAAGTTCTGTTGTGTTTCTGGGAAGGTCATGTTAGTTCAGTTGAAATGTTCGCACCTGGCACCAGATGCACTTTTCCTCTGTAGCTACTTCAGACTTCAGTACTTTCATTTTTATTTAAATGACAAGAGTTAAAACTCTTCATCTCAAAATACGATGATTTAACTATTGTTTTGTAAAGGCATTTGAACGACTGTTTCATAACTGTTTTTGTGTTATATTAATCATGACATTCTACAAAAATAACCCTGCATTATGAACATTACCCATCAAAATCCTCATTTGTTTTTTGCCGAACAGGCGGTTGAACACAGAAGACAACGTCAAACCCATCTTGATTACGTTGAACCGGAACTTTCTTCAGTTAATGAAGATGCACAGAATACAAATTAGCTAAGTTGTAATAGATCACGCGTGTATCTTTTAAAATAAACGACAAAAACCTCTACTGCCACGTCAGTTTCGATGAACACAACAAACCGGAAGTAAGAATGTCACTCCAATCTTCCCAGAATTCCTATATCATCGTGGTCAGAGAGACGCCCCATGTAAAGGTTACACAAAACTAAATAATTAATTAAATTTATCATCGCGATTTCATTCCGTAGTTAGTCCTTAAAATTTCGCCTTTTTTGAGGGAACTTATTTAGATAGACATAGAGTGTCTTAACACTGTGGTAAAGAAATACCTCACACATATTTACAGTGCATTTGGATGATAGATTTTTATTTAAAACAGAAAGTAAACTAATTTCGACTGATTTACATCGAACTTTTCGCATTAAGGCAATCGCCCTTTACACCCTATGATTGTCTCTTGCTCAAGAGTAACCGCGCATTGTTGTTTCCACATGATTGTGATGATTTAGTTGAACTCATGAAAATCATAATACAAAATGCTGTGCAGTGTGCTATTTTATTGAATAATTTGCACAGATACGGAAAGATATTACTGTAGATAAGAGGTTCCTTTAAACGATATTTATTTAAATATTACATACTTAAGAAATGACAACAAGCAGATCATGGTTTATTGTCAAATAACTCGCTGACGGAAGTGTACATGCACAGGGCAACAACTCGAGATTTTTTCCAGGTATAAAAATATCACATAAACGCTCTGTGTTTAGTCAAGTTCAGTATATGTTTTGGAACGTGATTAAGATTGTTCTCCTGCTGGAAATACGGACGTTTCACTACGTTTATATTATATGTATGTGTATGTTTGTAACGCACGCCCTACGTTCTGCCTACCGGTAATCCGAAGAATCATAATCAACATAAGGAATAGACGTTATTATCGTTCAAACTATGTTTATTAACCAATACAAAAGTTTAAATTTGATAAACATAGGAATTCCATCAGACGTGTATCGCGCCCGGGGGTAACTTCCTATATACGGGTATATAGGGGTGTGCCAAAAATATAAGGGTGTTTTTCGAATAAAATTATAGATATGGGTATGGTTTTGAGCATCTAAGTATAGATATGAGTATTGAAATCAGAAATTTGCTTGTATATAAATGCATATAGATTTGAAAGTATCAGTATCAAAATGGGTATATATAATAGCAAATTTAATAAGTATACAGTATTGATATGATAGAGATTACAATTCTAGTATGATTCTAGTATTGAAATGGGTCCAGTTTATCAAAATTCTTGTATTGAAATGGGTCCACTTTCTCAATGGTATCGTTTAGAATTGGGTCTGCTTTGTCAAAAATCTTGTATCAAAACGAGTCTACTTAATCAGAGTTCCGGTATAAAAATGGGTCACATTTCGGAAGTCTCAGTGGGACACCCCTAACATAAATTTGGTTACCCCCCCCCCCCCCTCCCCCGGGGACCGGGGTATCGCGTATAATGCGTAACAAAACTTGTTTGTTTTCACTAACCCTACCGATCCGCACCTTTGTGTCGTAAGAATGTGTGTTGTTGTTGTTTTTTGTATTCCATGCTGAGTTTTTTAAATCTAAATTTGATTAAATTCTGTCTATTCGCTATAAAACTTGCGATTTGTTTGCTATATTTTATCATATTTACTTAATTAACTTTAAATAAACACATAGAAATTAAATAATAATGTGTGATAGAGATATGGAAGATTTCTGTATATCAATGCACACGCTTCGAGCAAATCGTTAAAAAGTTTACGAACAATATAATGTTGCCGACCTAAGTAACTAATTTTTATTTTTGTTTGGAAATAATTGACTAGTTTTGGCCTCTCGAACCGAGGCATTATAACTACTAACAAACTTGTAGTAACGTATGAAGTCGCTAGGTAACAATATTAGCATGCTCATGATGCTTGGCTGTCTACAATAACGTGTTAGTCATAGTGCAGGGCGAAACTGAATTTGTTGTTATTGAAGATCGAATATATAATTTAAAATCTTTGTAAAATTCTCAATGGACATTGGTCACATTAACATGACTAATATAAACGCTCCGCATTTAGAATATTAGAGGGGACTATTGTTTTACACTAAAATTATTTACGAGCCAACAACGCGTGATAACTCTGGCTTGGAAAATGTTGCCTCTTGAACTGGACCTGGATCGTTTAAAAGAATATTAAACAGGGTGACTTGACTATAGAAGGTTAATATTTATTTGGGTGACTATGCATTAATGTATGATTTTTACATAAACTTTGTTTAGGTATTTGTTGGCGCGTCGCACCAATCGTGATACATCGACTATCTTCGGAACCTCCGTCTGCTGATCCAGAGTGGCGTCGCACGTCAGAACGCACCCACAACAGTATGAAACGCTAAAAATGAGACGTGGCCACGTGCACTTGACTTACGCGACTGCAGAAGCGTGGCAGGTGTTTGGATACTTTTCATTTATATATGATTACATAACAAAGGAAAGTCTGGTTTGGGACTTTTTGTCAATAGTGCATTAGCACATTAAAACACGAAATTCGATCCATTGTCACGTCAACGTGTCGTGTTTGGGGGGTTCGTCACTATACCAATATGGGAGGTGTTTGTCTACCCTCTTTTGTTATCGCATTGGTAATGTCTATACAACCAGGGAATTCTCGACAGCATGAGTAGTTAAAGATACTATGATATCAAATGCCGCTAAAAAGGATAACACGAATATTGTCTTTGTTCCGGCTTTTATACCAGCCCCGTCCCTCCCACCATGAGGCTTTATCAAGACGCGCTGATTATGTCTGTGTACCTTTTACTTGTTTACATGCAACGCAGTGTAGTCAATAATGATAATGGAAAAATGAAATAGCGTACTTAAGCATACATGACTGCATTCGCGATACTGAGATTTTAACCCATTTATGCCTAGTGGACTCTCCCATCCTTCTAAATTGGATCAATTTATTTCCAAAGTTAGGGATGGCTAGTATATTTATTTCTATATTTAGAATATTTCTTACAGAAATTTCTTTAAGCAAACAGCGCAGACCCAGATGAGACGACGCATCATGCGGCGTCTCGTCTGGATCTACGCTGTTTGCTGATGCATTTTTTCTAGACGCTATGCATAAATGGGTTAATATATTACATGTACCATCAAGGGATCTCTAATGACAGCATATATTTCATAAAAGCACTATTCGATTCTAGTCTAATCGGTTCTCAGAGACATATCAGTTCGCATTGGGTATTTCATTATTTCCTCTCAAGAATAAAGTAGTCATGATCAGACTTTGGTTTCTGCGTCGGTGGCGGCGTCGTGACGGCCGCCAGGGTTTCATATTCGTGGCTTTGGTTTGTTGGCCTATTTCTGTGCATCGCATCATACGGCTGTTCTGAACAGTCGCTCGATCTAGAGCCGTATATCTTGACAATGGTTCCCGTTGGCAGCGCGTCCGCCGTGATCAGTTGCCGTCGGCGAATATCGTTGAATATTCCCGTTTTCAGCGCGGTTGTTTGTACTTGCGGAACGTGTATTTTGGAAAGTCGAGAGTTGAATAACTTTCTGGTCATCGTTCACCTGTTTTAAATGCAAGGAAAATTGAATTAACATCGGGATGGGTCGATGAACATATGCGCAATGTAATCAAACGGACTGCTTCGGCCATATGGTGTAAAAACTGTAAATTTTATAAGAGGAACAAATACCATCTGTTGTCATACTGCCACTGGCATAACATACGTGTTTTACAAATGTATTCAATTTTAGAGGCATGGAAGCGAACAACATAAGTTGGGGGGGGGGGGGGTGCGGCAATATTGGACTACTTTTTATATTATGCATTACAACCAATATTGTTAAAAAATTAAGCTCCTCTCACACTAAATTTGTTAAAGTCTGAGTTTTAAGTCAGTGCAAAAATTACACGTATGCTTCAAAATATCTGAGAAGGGAATACATAAGTAAACAATTATAGAATAATGCAATTAGTTAAAATTAATATTTCCGCTTTTTTGGTAGCCGGTGTAATCCAATAAATGAATTTAGGCGCAAACGCTTTCGAGCACAAAAATATTAACTTTTGACGCCAACAAGACGTCAAGACTCCCGCGAAAAACACGAAACTTACGAAACCATGAAATACCGAGTACCACCCCCCCCCCCCCCAAAAAAAAAGGAGAAAGAAAAATAGATAAATACAAAAATACATTTAAATACATGTGTTTTATTTGTCTCCCTCAATATATACTTTTCTGTCATGAATCCTCTGTAAATTGAATCCCACTATTTAATTATGACAAAATATATATTCTCACCTCTGTGACGTGAACGAGGCGTGTCTTTGTGACATCGGAGACGAGAGCTTAGCCAACTGAAACATTGCATTAAGGAAAAATGTAAAATGCAATCACGTATTGTGCGGACAACGGTCTTAAAACTTAAGCAATTATGTTTTTGAGTCGTTGTTTACTCCCCAACTCTCTGTTCACAATCTGTAAACAGCAAACTCTTGACCCAACCCGTTTCAGGGATAAATGTGTTTTTTTAATATATATAAATTACATTGTCAACTTTCGAGAGATATACTGGTTACAGGCATACTTTAATCATATGCATTATGTGCATTCAGTCTTAAAGCATTGTAAACAACAACGATCATTCCAGATTTCAACCGACGATCAGCTAGAAAGACAGACTAATTATAGTGATAGAACACTGAACTAATTATAGTGATAGAACACTGAACCTGAGTGCACGCATATCGCATTATTGCAATTCAATTAACATCGATTAATGAATGATATTAAGAGTTTTCATGTTTACATCAATTCAATTTCTTTGTGTATATCACATTAGGGAACAGTTAATGGTATTTATAATGACGAAGTTAGCATAAACTAAAAACGACAATTAACCCGTCGAGTCTTATTTACCCGGTAACCTGGATCAAAATATGGTTATTGAATTTGGTCAAAACCTGGTTTAGACATCTACGCCGTTAACAATCTCTAAAATAAAGGTTGAGAAAGTGTAGTATCAGAACATCAACGAAATTGGAGTTTTATATAATCTCAAATATGTATTGTTGTTAAGTCGAACACTCATTCAGGTACTCAACTGTACTCGGTTGGGTAACTCTCATTTATTTGTATTTTAGATTTTTTTTAAACGACACACATACACAAGTTTTGGTTCAATATAATTATAGTGTCAATATCGGCATAACTTCCATTAAAGAACGCTTTATTTATTTTAATATTAAAAGATAATGTGTAAATAATGATATTAATATCATATATTCTCGCTTCAAATACAATATTGTAAATATAAAACACGTTCTTATGACCGTTTTGTACCAGTCAACATGTACTTGTGAATATACAACATGTACTTGTAAATATACATCATGTACATGTGAATATACAACATGTACTTGTGAATATACAACATGTACTTTTAAACATACATCATGTACCGGTACTTGTGAATATACACCATGTACTTGTGAATATAAATCATGTACTTGTAAATAAACATCATGTACTTGTGAATATGCAACATGTACTTGTGAATATACAACATGTACTTGTGAATATACATCATGTACTTGTGAATATTCAACATGTACTTGTGAATATACATCATGTACGTGTGAATATACAACATGTTATTGTGAATATACAACATGTACTTGTGCTTCACATGAAGCTTGTAAATATACAACATGTATTTGGGCTGCACATCAATATTGTAATTTATTATTATTATCCCAAATTGAGTTAATTGCTGTTGATTTAATGTGTTGAGACTTGTTAAAAACTTTTTTATAATAACAAGCCAGCATAAAAATGTGATGCAAATCGTCGACAAGAAATTTCAAACACTTTTCTTTAATCCATTATTTTATATAGCACAATCGATGTAAGCAAAACATGCCATATTACTAGTCCTATAGTTGTGTATCTGTCTATTGCGTGTGACATCATCTTCGGGGTTCTAATGGAACGTTCGACATCAACTTGTCCACCAGCCACGATGTATGTTTTCCCATTTGGCGATATATCACTTTCCCTTGTAATTGCGTTGCTGTCAATGTTGTTTGATAGGGCGTTGTCGTGTGGCTTGGCAACCACAGCGATCCTGGTGTCGCGCACACAAATTGACGACTGCAGCCTATTGATGGCATCGGGCGCTTTCTGATGGAAATAATGCAGCGAGAGAACAATCATCACAAGAGAGACTCCGCTACCGATAAGTTGCAGCAGGGCATACAGTCCGAATAGCGACACCTCGTCCGAGGACTCAGGTAACGACCCGTTGATGATGTTGGCGAACACAGCAAGGGACAGGAACAGGGAGATCCCAAGGGTGACTCGCTCCCCGCTTTCGGTCGGCAGTAAAAACGAAAGAACGTTTAATAAGGACGTAAATATCACCGGAATCATAATGTTAAGTGTGAAGAACATTGGTTTTCTCTTCAATTCTATCTGAATAATATGATGGCTCCATCCATCTGCGCTGATCTTTGACGTCGCTCGACCACGTAACAGCGCCCACTCGCTGTTTTCGCTGTATTCACCGAGGGATATCGTAGCGGAAGATTGCGTGAGTACTAACAGAGAACTGTTCAGTGTCCAAGAGGATAAATCAAATTGGCATTTCTGTGTGTCAAATGGAAACTTAGCAACGTTCAAACGGCACGCTACAGTGTATGTGTCATATGGCCAAATTACGACCTCACCCGTGTAAGTAATAACTGCGTTTCCACGTTCATCGACAAAATCTGATGGTTTGATGAAAGAGCCTTCGACTTTTATATCAGGTCGCCATATGTCTTTAATTTTCACGTTGATTTCATGTATTCCCGAAAAATCATTTGGATCCCACTGCAGAGATACATCACGCCAAGTTATTTTAAAATACGCCATCAGAGAAATGGTTTGGCTTTTCTGATTTACACCTTCCAAATTTATCGGAACCATTTCAAGATTCTTCATTAATATATCGGATGCGTTTCTTCTTGGCATAACGTTAGTATTATAACGCTCAAATAGTGTGTTATGCAACTCCCATTCCGTTTGTGTGCCATTTACTACAATGGCGAATAAAAGATTGATATTCATGATATGTACGGCATTCATTCTGTCACGTTTAGCGCAGAGTGTTTACTGTTTATATATAAAATAATATCCAAAATAAACAGCCTTTATTCTGTCACGTTTAGCACATAGTGTTTACTGTTTATATAAAAAATAATATCCAAAATAAACAGCCTTCATTCTGTCACGTTTAGCACAGAGTGTTTACTGTTTATATATAAAATAACATCCGATATGTACAGCTTTCATTCCGTCAATGTTTGCAAAGAGCGTTTACTTTTTGTAGAAAGAAAATCATCCAATATTTCCACGGTCCAAAACGATTAATCACAAACAACCTACACCAAGGATACGGTAATTACTTTCTCTGAAGTTCCATTATAACACGAATTCAGAATTTAATGTTAGCATAATGGTGTGTGTTTAATTATGAACTGATCACTAAGGTATCTGATCGTTTGTCCCTTAGGAAATACTCATCATTGAATCATGCGTTGTCCGCGACCAATCCATGTTAAATTCAAGTCACAATCAAGCATTTAATTCTGCAGATCAAATAACTGTCTCCACATCCGGGAGAACTTCTCAACCATCGCCGTTATTAATATTCAAAACAAACCCACGTTATGAAAAAATCGTTAGAGGAATAATTTATCGAATTCCTATTTCAGTCATGTGTAAAAATCCAGTGAATCATTTAATTCGTGACATTTTTCACACAGCAATTTGTGTGTGTGTGTACAATTAGTAATGTCCAAACGAAATGCACAAAGTTTGAAACGCGGTACGACTTGTATGGCGCCAAACGCGGTACGACTTATATGGCGCCCAACGTGGTACGACAAATATAGCGTCCAATGTGGTACGACAAATATGGCGTCCAACGTGGTACAACTAATATGACGCCCAAAGTGGTACGACAGATATTGCGTCCAACGTGGTACGACTTATATGGCGCCCAACATGGTAAAACTTATATGGCGCACAACGCGGTACAACTTATATGGCGCCCAACGCGGTACGACTTATATGGCGCACAACGCGGTACGACTTTTATGGCGCACAACGCGGTACGACTTATATGACGCACAACGCGGTACGAATTTGATGGCGCACAACGCGGTACGACTTATATGGCGCCCAACGCGGTACGAATTATATGGCGCACAACGCGGTACGACTTATATGGCGCCAAACGCGGTACGACTTATATGGCGCCCAACGTGGTATGACTTATACGGCGCCCAACGCGGTACGACATATATGACACCCAATTCGGTACCACTAAAATGGCGCTAAACGCAGTACGACAAATTTGGCGCCCAACGGTAAAAGTTATATGACGCCCGACGTGAAGGTACGACTTACATGGCGCCCAAAACGGTACGACAAATATGGCGTCCAACGTGGTTCGACTGATATGGCGCCCAACGTGGTACGAGTAATATGGTGCCCAACGTGGTAAAACTATTAAGACGCCCAAGGTGGTACGACCAATATGGCGGCCAATGTGGAACGAAAAATATGGCGTCCAACGTGGTACGACTTATATGGCGCCAAACGCATTACGACAAATATGGCGCCAAACGCGGTGCGACTTATATGGCGCACAAAGCGGTACGACTAATATAACGCCCAAAGTGGTACGATCAATATGGCGCCAAAAAATGGTACGAGAAATATGTCATCCAGCGTGGTACGACTCATATGGCGTCCAACGTGGTTCGACTGATATGGCGCCCAACGTGGTACGAGTAACATGGCGCCCAACGTGGTAAAACTTATAAGACGCTCAACGTGGTACGACTAATATGGCGGCCAAAGCGGTACGACAAATATGGCGTCCAACGTGGAACGACTTATATGGCGCTCAAAGCGGTAAGGCTAATATGGCGCCAAACTCGGTACGACTTATATGGCACACAACGCGGTACGGCTCTCATGGCGCCAAACGTGGTACGACTAATACGGCGTCCAACGTGGTACGGCTGATATGGCACCCAATGTTGTACCTTTTTTAATATATGGCGCTTGAAGCGGTATGACTCATATGGCGCATGACGTACCACGTTAAATGATTGCATGTGTTCTGGTGTTTTCAAATGTCTTCATTAATAGATAACAATTTGGCAAAAGTAATCATTGTTTTCAATTCAATGCATTCATAATTTTATAATATATAATACATTTTATAATAACGAAGATATCCGTCTAATCTGGATTTTCGTTTAGAAGAGACTTACTTTAAACAACAACAAAAAAGCGGAAAGTGCCGTCCAAAGTTAGCCCAAGTGTACTGCACACACTAATCTGGGACGACACTGCTCGTACATGCACACGCTAATCTGGGACGACACTGCTCGTACATGCACACACTAATCTGGGACGACACTGCTCGTACATGCTGGGACGACACTGCTCGTACATGCTGGGACGACACTGCTGGTACACGCTGGGACAATACTGCTCGTACATGCTGGAACGACACTGCTCGTATATGCTGGGACGACACTGCTCGTACATGCATTAAGTCCGGTTTTTCCAGAGTGGGGCTCATATATATTGAACATGCTCCATGGCAATATTCACAGTGGGGACAACGTTATGACATTTCTTAATTCACGTGCTTTATCTTTCTGAGTTCGTTCTGTTTTAACAAGAATATATAGTATATACTGCTGATATGAATAATATTGTATTGATATATCTTAGAAGAAAACACGGGCTTCGAATAGAAAAAATATTAACTGCCGTTTTCACTTGTTCAAAGACTTTGTATAAGAGAGATCCATGTGTTGTCACAAAATATAACGAAAACATTACAAACACTCCAAATTAGATAATCGTTTAGCGTTTGTAATGCTTCTTAATTTTCAATATTTGAAATTACTCATAGACAAAAGTGCATTTTCAGTCTACGTCATTTGTCTTATTTCACTCCCTGATGAATGGTATTATTATTATTATTAATATGGGACAAAGTTGGAAAATTGTCATTTCGAAAATCAGACAACTTAAGTTCAATACGACATCCCAAAGGAGGTTCCTTAATGCAGACTCTGTGCGTCCCTTCCTATGTATTCCCGGGCACAAATACTCGCTGCGTCCCTACCTATGCATTGTCGGGCACATTGACTGTATGCGTCCCTAAAAATGCATTCCCGGGCACACAGAATCGGTGCGTCCCTACCTATGCATTCCCGGGCACATATATTCGGTGCGTCGCTATCAATGCATTCCCGGGCAGATTAAGTCGATGCATCCCTACCTTTGCATTCCCGGGCACATTGAATCGTACGTCCCTACCAATGCATTCCCAGGCATACAAACTCGGTGCGTTCTTACCTACGCATTCCCAGGCACACACACTCGGTGCGTTCATACCTACGCATTCTCGGACACATTGACTCGGTGCGTCCTTACCTATGCATTCCCGGGCACACACACTCAGTGCGTTCCTACCTACGCATTCTCGGGCACATTGACTCGGTGCGTCCTTACCTATGCATTCCTGGACACGCGAGGCATATGTCAGACGTCGCCATTAGTCCCAGCAAAAACCCAAGTAGCCCACAGCCGACCAGCACTAGAAGCCAATCCGGGTCTCGAACCAAACTCTCCGCGATTGTAGTCTTTTGTGTACCTGGAAGTGACAAGCAAATGTTCATCCTTTACAAACTCATTATATTTTTATGTAAATAGACGAACATTCCAATTTTGTATTATTGTTTAATAAGTTGTTGAATTTAATTATGTTTATATAGTAAACAATGTAAATAATAAAACATTCGAGTCCCCTTCTGAAAGTGGTAAACATTGAAGCGAAAAGGCCCCAATTTTGTTATAAACTCATCCAGTTCTAATAATTAAGAACGGCATTTTTGGTCTATAGGCCGATACACAACGGTCATGATAAAATTATTGTAAACTCTAACATTATGTAATGAACATTTATATTTTATAGTAATTTTTGTAATTTAAATGAGAACTATATTTTATGAAGCTGGTCTCAGGTTCGGGACTACACTTTGTTGCTAAGTAGTAATACAACGATGTTTTTTGAAATCTTTGTCTTGTCGGGTAGGAATATCAACGAATATGATGGTTTCATGGACAAAATACACAGTGATACATTTATAAGAAGTTATTGAATTATCTGCATAAATCATTACGATCTACATACTTGGCGGCCATGTTGAATTAATGAATGTTCCTGAATGACCGTCACGATCTGTTTTTCACGTGTTCGTATCTGAAACAGAACGAAAAAGCATTTGGATCTTGTATTTCTTTAAAGATTGGAAGTTTGTTAGTTTATATTCCCCTTTCGAAGAAACGGGAGTATATTGCTTTACACCTGCCCGTCTGTCGTTCGTTCGGATGGTCGGTCGGTCCGTCGGACTCGTTTGCTTGTTTTTGTTTTTATTATATTTTTGCGGAAGGGGGGTCATACATTTCACCAAGGTTTTTTTGTTATTACACGGTTGATGTTTTTTTTCAAATGTATTTCAACCAGTAAGGTCACACACCTTCCAGTAAACTGAAAAAAGAATAGAGAATTTCCAAAAAATACTCTTTGTTTGTTATAAATAGTTTATAAATAATTTTATTAAGAGGTCACAAAATAAAAAGTAGACTGAGGGACAGAACTAAAATAAAAGCATTGAATATGTAAAAGAAAGTACGGAACATATTTCGTTGCATTTATCTCCATTGGTTTAAACATTTGTAATGATAAATACAAAAACTGTAATAGGTGAGCAACGATTGCCATTGGTTTATAATTGATTTTGACCAATAAGAATGACCATTGCATTTGAAAAAAAAAATCTATTGGCCTAAAATCTATATTGACAGATACGAATTCATGTAAAATTTGAGCTCTGATTCCCTTTTGTATTTTTTCGGCGTAAGCTGCATAAGCCAGCTTTTCACCTTAGCCTGACCTTTGTAAGTGTCCAATAAAATTTCCCGCGGCTAGGTACGAATAAATACACTTCATTTATTCCATTGGCTGATTTGAGTATACCACCAGAACATTGGAAACATATCCGCGTCTTTGTAACACTGTTTTACTGTATGAAACAATTTTATCTCGAATGAAAAGGCTTAATAGATAGAACAGTTTTACACTCAATTCTCGACATCAATACAGTTTGTGCGTACACCTTTTATTTTCAGAGTATTACCAGCGCAAGAGCGTTTATACTTAAAAGGCTATGTTCTCATATTAAGTACTTACTTCATTATTCCTGTCAACATGTTAACATGTAAAAGTATAAAGAGCAATGGAAGCGAGGCCTCACTTTAAAGCATTGCATTTCAACCCGCGAGGTATATCGGGTCAATTCGCGGACATTCAGAGTTTATATACAGGTCATCACCGGAGTTGGCGGCCAGTAAAATAATCGTTATATAATAAAGACGCTATCCGTGAACTAGGTGACCTGGAATTTTCTTTAGACCAGAAATATGTTAAATGAAGATATTCAGCAATATAATTATGGTATGTAAATAATAGATTCTTAATGTGTTTTCAACAATACAATGATAAATATTATTGCTGATAAATTTAACAATAATTATTCGTCCATATTGCCTAATGTACTAAAGTGATATTATGAGCATGTAACAGTTTATAGGTGTCTATCGCAACCGTTGATTATTTTTGATGTTTCTACTTCATAAACACTTATATTAATTAATGCAGCATCATCATACTAAAACAATATACCAGAAAGAGAAAAATAATGCATTTGAATATCAACCGTACTTTCGTTTGACAACTGATCATGCGTTTACGAGTTGAACCTAAATTTAGTTTTAGTGCAGATTTGTTCATACGACACAAAGACACGAAATTGTTTTACGGATCATTTCAGCTTACAGGACTGGGTGGGTCACGTAAGAATATCGAATATAAAATATATTTTTATAAACAACTGGTAGCAAGGAGAGTTGCAGATAATTAATCAGTAACCACATTTTAACTAACTATTTTGACCTGTTAATTCTTTTCAGCTCAATTCAACAGTGCAAAATGCCCATAATATCACTTTAAGCATTAGCACGATGATAATTGATACTGTTAATAATCGAATCAAATAGCAATGCCCGACAAACCACTAAAACAGGTTTGTTCGAAGAACGCGCCTATAAATACGGATACTTCTCGTGTGGCCGGTTGACTCATATGTTTAAATTTCACTTCCATTCTTCTTTTGGTTTTCTGTTTTGTATCTATAGGTTTATGACCAGCAATATGTTATAATGTAAAATAAGCCGCGAAAACTCCCCGTAACATCCCGTACTGCGTGTGATGCAGCTAAGAACTGCACAGAAAAAGACATTCGCTATCCTTGATCTCATTCATTAAACTATTTACGCCGTATATCTTTTTTAAAGATATTTCTTGTTTAGAAAACAACTCCTTCGAGACTTCAGACAGTGACCTTTACTCACAGTTAAATATGTCGTCGCACATGTAGATCTCCCCAGGGCCACACAAAGTCCAGCCCTCGAGTACCAGTTGCTCCCCGGGGCTCGCGCATGCGTGCAGGTACGCCCGGAGGCTCGCTTCCGCCGCCGTTCGGAGCACGTTGCGGACGTAGAAATCCTTGGAACTAAAACTGAAATTAACGTTGTATGTGTATCTAAGTGTGTGTTATCATTATCATCACCACCAGCAGCAGCACTATGATGTCGTATTCGTAGTTCTGCTGTAAAAGTTACTTTTTCTTCATCATCGCCATTTTCTTTTTTACAATTTTCTTCTTTTTCGTTTGCTATGCATAAAATTCGATGTAAAATATTGAATTAAATTTGAGAAAATGTCGATCAGATGGATTTTTTTTCAGATGGCCGTCATAAGAGAAAATATTTTTTATTTAGGTTCAGTTCTTTTCCTTGTGCATGATAAACAATGCTATTAACATTTGAGACTTTGTGATTAATTGATATAAGATGTGTATTTCCGGGGGAAAAATACTTGCAAACCAAAGACTTATTGTGTATTCTACCACAACCTGCGACTTGTACTCTACAGACAAAGAAGGCAAAACAGTGTGATATATTCTACAGCAAACCATAGGCGGAGTCTAATGTTGCGAAAGTTCTTGCGAATTGATAAGTCAAATGTGTTGAAACTCACAATTTCAGCAAACTTGACAAAGAAATGATTTTTTCAACAAATAAGTAAAACAGATTAGCAAGGACTTTGCGATAATTATTTCGATTTCTAACATATCCTGATCATATAAGCAGCGATTTGGCGATAATCATTTTGGTTTCTAACATATCCTGATAATATACTCTGTACTTTGTCTTCTTGTTGTTCATTTACAAACCAACAACGGAGTGTGTGTGCGTGTCAGTTTAACGTGCTGTATACGTAAGCTGTTGGTGTTACACTCGCACGTATTACGCGAGAGAAACGCGTCTCAGCTCTTGTCTACACAATGGGGTCTTTCATGGCGCAGGAAATGAGTGAACGACCACCGGAAGTCATTTTTACCAAAGTCTCTTATAGCAAACATGTTTTCACGAAAATTTGTCATAATACATGTATCATATACGCACACATTACAGAACACATGTTGAAAATATGCCAATTTAAAGATTGCAAGTTGTTTTTGGCCTAAGATGCACTCAAATATGAGGTTGCAGTCAGGGATCGTTAAAAAAGAGATTCCATTGAATTAATAATGGTTTAACAAAACATTTTGGTGATGTACAAAAGTGGTATCTTGTTTGTCTGTAAATGTAATATTGGAATATACATGCACTCTCGTTATCTAATTTTCCTGACCTATAAACAACAACAAATTCAAAAACGTTTCATTGGAAAGGCTACTTTCTTTCGTTGCCGCTTATACAAGAACATGTTGTTGTATGGCAAGCGGTTCGACGCATAATCCCAAGAAACTAGGTTTCTCATGAGAACCTAGGTTCTCAGAATGAGGACCTAGGTTTTCAGAATGAGAATCTAGGTTCTCGCTTGAAGATTGCACATGGCTTCAAGAACCTAAGTTTTCAAATGAGAACCTAGGTTTTCATGAGAACCTAGGTTCTCATGAAAAACCTAGTTTCTTGAGATTATGCGTCGAACTGCTTGCCATATCCGTGGTTTTTATTTGGGAACAAAGGTTCTCTGAGAACCTAGGTTCTCTGAGAACCTAGGTTTTCAGAGAACCTAGGTTCTCATGAGAACCTAGGTTCTCATTATGAGAACCCAAATTCTCATGGAACCTAGGTTCTCATGAGAACCTAGGTTCTCTGAAAACCTAGGTTTTCTGAAAACCTAGGTTCTCATGGAACCTAGGTTCTCTGAGAACCTAGGTTTTCAGAGAACCTAGGTTTTCAGAATTACGCGGCGGACGGCGTAAACTTGCTCGTTTGGAATACGGGACACATATTATTCAGGGCGCAGGATCAATGGGGTTCACATATGATTACACACGGGCTGGACAGAATGAAAACACGCCGTTAAGAACTTTATTTGTGCATATATCTCAAGTTATTGAAATATGTTTGCAAAGTCTTTAGTGCATAAGTTTTTCTTGCAGTGTTGCCGATATCTTACGATTGAATAATACATTATTACACATTATCAATAGAGATAAAACTTTTATTTATACCATAATGATTGCTTACTATATCACAGACATACTTAAAATAGAAAACTGTACCATACAGTCGTTTGAGGCCCGAACAAGGGAACTGAATACCTGAAACTCATTTAATGCTGTAACAATGTATTATGTAACGATTGATCTGAATTTGTTTCAATTTTTAGTCTCAAAATAATATTTACAATTAAAGATGTATTTCATAAACAGTTTAATTTTTTATTTACGTGTTCAGACCAATGTCGACCGATTACTTTACAAATTTCATTCCTCAAGAAGTTTCCTCCAAGTTTCGTTGAATATTACTGAGCATTGTCTGAACATTGTTCAAAAAATGTTTTTGGGGAGTAACATTCACGGTTTCACGCCTATTTCTTATCATTTTACACATATGCCGCCAGCGTGTACCAAGCAATGAGAGACAACTGGAGGTTAATTATGGCAAGCGGTTCGACGCATAATCCCAAGAAACTAGGTTTCTCATGAGAACCTAGGTTCTCATGAGAAACTAGGTTTATGAAATCCCAAGAAACCAGGTTTCTCATGAGAACCTCGGTTCTCATGAGAACCTAGGTTTTCATTTGAAAACCTTAGTTTACGCTTGAGAACCTAGGCTCTCATGAGAAACTAGGTTTTTCATGAGAACCTAGGTTCTCATAGACACATAGAACGAACTTAGGTTCTCATGAGAACCTAGGTTCTCATTCTGAGAACTTAAGTTCTCGTTTGGTATCCTAGGTTTTCACAATAACCTAGGTTCTCATTTGAAAACCGAGGTTCTCATGAGGACATAGGTTCTCATTCTGAGAACCTAGGTTCTCATGAGAAACCTAGTTTCTTGGGATTATGCGTCGAACCGCTTGCCATATTGTTGTATTTGTTTCAACATATAAATAAAACATAAACTAGAAAACGCTAATACTTAGCCTATCGATGTTTTTACATAGATAATCATTACAAAAATTCCTCGTCAAGGCTGTTGAATTAGAATAATTGTAAGAATAATTTTGTGAAACTAAATAATTATAACACACGTACCTGCAAATGCTTGTTTCGTCGAAGTTGTCAATAATTCTTAACAATCCGGCCATTGTCTCTACAAAAATAGTTAATAGTTCATTATATTCATGTACGTTGTACAGACTGATAATTTCCATGTTTCAAATATAATATTTACAAGTTCGCGTGCTTTCAAAATTAATAGTAATTACAAATACATCACTTTTATCATCTTAATTATCACCATAACGTAAGGCCTCATTCATATCATCATCATCATCATCATCATCATCATCATCATCATCATCATCATCATCATCATCATCATCATCATCATCATCTCCATCCATGCAACGAAACCTTATAATTAAACTCACCGTTAGTTTCAATACTTGAAGATGAAGTAGTATCCATGTTGATTGTTTGAACTAAGCGGTTCAGCTTCTCGACTGGGAGTGATATTGCTGTACTTACCGGCAGCGTAAGTCAAAATAAAAATAGTTCGTTTCCGTTCTCTGCGCAAACAAATGGCCGATATAAACAATACTAATTATTTATTTTTAAATTCGACATTTACATTTTTTTAAAGTTACTATAGGAGCATGGGATTGGCATTCTCAGCGAACAGTTTATACCAAATAATAATGATTGTGTAAACATTCCATTTCATAATGTATATTGTTAATGTGTACATAAACGAATACGTATTGTTGTTTTTACGTTTATCTTGTAGAATTTAATTGTGTTTTGTTTCTGGAAAATGAATGAAATATTATAAGTCTAGATAACTTAATCAGATACATGCAAATATTTGTTCATGTCAGGAATCATAACTTTAACTTGCTATTTATTCACGCAACGTGCTCATTTTTTAAGAGTGTGTTTTGCGCAATGAAGACATGTATACGTTGCTGATATAAGGCACATAATAAGCATGGTATTATTAAGGCATTATATTTGAACACCCAGACTGAATTGCTATATGTGTAGCTGTAGTTAAGAACTCAGTTTTCATAAACCTCCATATTTGACTGGTTCGATCGAGCACATCGGAAACTAACATAAAAACGATAGGGGAGGTAACCGCTACAGTCCGTTTAAAAGTGCCCGTGATGATTTCGCTCCCTTAGAAATCAGAAATCAACTTATATACAAAAAACTGAACAATTAGAATTATGTAAACAATAAAAAAAATAATTATTATTACTATTATTTATTCTTAAGGCAAAATTGAGAACGAGCTCAACACCATTCATACTACAGTGGTTAGAGCTGAACACCATTCATGAAAAACTGCATTTGAGACTGTTTGTGTGCATATAATTTTCAAGAACATCGAAAAAATGCTTGTTTTATGCAGGGACCTATACACGTTGTTAGCTGTTGTCTTATTACGTGTATTGTTCCTATAATCTCGACTCTGAGACAACGTTTATGTATTTAACCGCAACTTGTTACATACATTCATGTATAGCGTTTCAAATTATTATAAGTAAACCTTTTCTACGCTAAAAACCCTGCCTAACTACCATAAGCGTATATTGATCATCATCATGTGGCTTGTAGAGATTTTATAACGAGGCAGATCTTCGACAATGAAAACTCATAACAATGGTCCCGGTAGTTTAAATATCTGTTTAATGTACTATATATGTGGGAAGCATAGGGAAGAGAAAGAAAAAAGTTTATCACGTTAAAAGAAACTTACTTCATTATGTATGATTATATAATTTCCTGGTCTTAATGGTTTATTATTGGCGTTTCCTGCATAAGTCAACTGTCTATTTACCATGGCTTCAAATAATTGTTCTTCGTTCTCATCGTAAACTTGGCCATTACAATTAAATCACTGAATCACTAAATTCTAACAAGATACTCTCTGATCTTCGTATAAACGAAGACCAACTTTGCCGATGTATTACTGTCCAATCAAAGAAGTCGTTGTAAAACTATCCGATCAAAAGTGTCCCTGTAAAATGTGGCAATAAACAACGCAAAAACAGCACTGCAAAATATAGCTCTCATGCCAATTGTATATTTGTTATGTATAACACTGTGCTTTTATTCGTGCCCATCCGTATTCCAAATCGCAGTTTTGAACTCCAAAATATTTAAATGATATTATAACTGTTTCTCGAAATCATAAATATAACTTAAGATCTGCCACCCATTACGATGTTGTTAATACCAAAGCGAATACAGGCTATAAGAAAAGAGCTTTTTCATACCATAGCATGGATATTTGGAACAGTATACCAATTGGAATAAGAATGGCATGCTCTATCTCTGCATTTAAAAGGCAATATAAAACATATTTATTTTCTAAATAATGATGTCATGTTATTTTATAATCAATGATATTTCACGTGTGTCTGTCTAAAAGGCAAAATGTGTGTTATGTATGGGTGTAAAAAAATATTGTTTGAATGTTTTACTTGTTACAGACCTATATATCTATGTTATATTAAGAAGGCCACATTGTAAAAAAGTATTGATTCATCTGCATAATATGTATCATGTGTCATTGTCAGTATGTGTAACCTTCTGTAAATAAAGCTTTTATTATTATTATTATTTTATTATTATTAATTTATATTGGTTACTTTTGATATGCGGTATCAGACGACTCCGAAATGGCGTAGGAAAAGGCGAGCTTGCCGAGCAAGTGTTTACTTACAAAAAGTATTTACCAGCACCAGAAACACAAGAAATACATGACCAGAGAATCTGAAATAAAATGTATTGCACAATATCATTTAAATGTATAAAATTATAAACACAAAACACTGTCAAACAATGTTTTGACATTCGTCGCCATTTGCAGTGCTCTCTAATAAGTTTGCAGCAATCATAAAACCTTTCGCAGTCAAAGTAAAAACACAAATATGAACTTACAAAACACTAAATTATAGTTTACAAACGTTCTTAAATTGTATTTTCTATGTACAAACATATATAAGATGAAAAACAATCATATTATACAATTTCTATAAAAATGTAAATTTATTCAAAACAAAGTATTTGTTTTATTATGATGACACCACGCGCGATTTAAGTCCAGACAGTTGTTGTTGCGATTATAAGATATATTTACTGACGAACATATGAGAAGCGTTCTGAGAAAACTGGGCATAATGCATGTGCGTAAAGTGTCGTCCCAGATTAGCCTGTGCAGTCCGCACAGGCTAATCAGGGACGACACTTTCCGCCTAAATTGGATTTTTGCTAAGAAGAGACATCATTTAAACGAAAAATGTCATAAAAGTGGAAAGTGTCGTCCCTGATTAGCCTGTGCTCACTGCACATGCTAATCTGGGACGACACTTTACGCACATGCATGATGTCCAGTTTTCTCAGAACACGACTCATATTTGCTTCTGATACACTTCTCATATTCCCGGAGTTCGACAGGAAAGCAATCGGTACCACACATGTCTGCTTGGTGGGCATGCGGCCTTATCAAAACAAGCTCCTCCGTGCGTGACTCTGGACTCGAACGCAAGACCTCCCAATACGTAGGCGAACGCACTGCCGAAAAGGTATGGACACCATAGTAGGCCAGTTCCTTCCCGAGAGCATGTATCATGTATTCCATTGCCGGGGGACTACGTCTTATCCAAGATCGAGGGTGAGACGCGTTCTGTGAAAACTGGGTTTATTGCATGTGCGTAAAGTGTCGTACCAGATTAGCCTGTGCAGTCCGCACAGGCTAATCAGGGACGACACTTTCCGCTTTTATGGTATTTTTCGTTAAAAGGAAGTCTCTTCTACACAAAAATCCAGTACAGGCGGAAAGTGTCGTCCCTGATTAGCCTGTGCGGACTGCACAGGCTAATCCGGCACGACACTTTACGCACATGCATTAAACCCAGTTTTCTCAGAACGCGACTAAGGGTAAGTGTAGGGGTTAGAACGCGTGAATGCGTAAGCTTCTTTCACATAATAATTATAGTTTGCGCACGGTTATTTTCGTATTAAAATTTTTGTGTGAACACATCTTCTGTGAATGTGAAAAAATATTGCTGCGATTTGAGAAGAAAAGAAACGTAGTATTCGTACTTTCACAATGAGATTCGTTTTTTCTTTCAGAGCGATGATTGAACATGACTTTAACTTCAGTCTCATATGTATACTAGGCGTACCACCCAACGCATATTTACATATGTTTACATAATGTGTTTTAGCATAGCATACAATACAAACGTAAAGCAGATTTCAACAATTTCACGTTCAGCCGCCCTCGACATATAAGAATTAGGATTCATATTTAAATATTGCATCTCATGATCAGCGAAAGCGAGCGTACGCGGCTTCCTACCCTAGACACGTTCCTGTTATTTACTGGCCGGCTGTTTCTCCAGTATAAAGTATGCGTGGTCGGCGTGAAGGTCGTTTACGGCGTACGGTTCCGCTTCCGGTCCGGAATTCGCCGCCGAGTTGGGCTCAAGAACGAAATAAACGTGGTCAGGCTTCATAGATTCCGATGGGTCGGTTCCCATATGAACCGGCTTGACCTTATTGGTCCCCGGCTCAAGAATGAAGTAAACGTGACTGGGATCCGCGCTGATCGCCTCTTCCGGTCCAGATACCAGCTTCACCTCGAGATTCTTGCTAGAGCCCGGCTCAACGATGCGGTACACGTGCTTGTTTTCTTCCGGTTCATGGAAAGACGCGGGTTTCTTCGTTTCAAGATCTTCGTAGTTGTTTGCATTAGTTTCGCCGGGAGCCAAGTTGTAATAAGCTAACTTCCGGCCTTGTTCTTTAGGAGGTGCTTGGTTCTTCACTGCTTTAATCGGGTAGCTCGCGTTGGTAAACGTTTTTGTTTTTGACTGTAAAGAACGTAAACATTGGAAATTAACCCATTTATGCCTAGTGGACTCTTCCATCCTTCCAAATTGGATCAATTTATTTCCAAAATAAGGGATTTCTAGTATATTTAATTCTATAATAAGAATATTTCTTACAGAAATTCCTTTACGCAAACAGCGCAGACCCAGATGAGACGCCGCATCATGCGGCGTCTCATCTGGGTCTACGCTGTTTGCCAAGGCCTTTTTTCTAGACGCTAGGCATAAATGGGTTAAAATGCAAAACGCAAAGTGTCATATCGATAGGATGATTCTATCTTTAAAGTAACATGTGTTTATTCGAAATTTGATTTTCATTTTTCCTCTGCCTTAAAGGGATCTTTTCACGCTTTGGTAAATTGACAAAATTGAAAAAAGTTGTTTCAGATCCGCAAATTTTCGTTTTAGTTTTGATATTTGTAAGGAAACAGTAATACTGAACATTAACCATGCTCTTATATAGCCATTATATGCATCTTTTGACGATTTTAAAACCTAAAAATTATAAAGCGTTGCAACGCGAAACGATTGAATAATTTGGAGAGTTCTGTTTTTGTCGTTAAATTTTGTTAAACTACGAAGATTGCTTATATAACGTATAAAATACGTCAAGAATGTGTACTCGGCGGAATAGCTCAGTAGGCTAAAGCGTTTTTACTTCAGGACTCTGGCAGGACTCCAGGGGTCACTGGTTCGAAACCTGCTCCGGGCAATGTTCTTTTCCTTTTTTAAATTTTATTCTTGATTTTTTACTGGTGCTTTTACGATCCAATGATTATATTTATCAATATAAAGCATTTAATGAATAAGTTAAAAAATGCCAAAATCTGTGAAAAGGCCCCTTTAACCATACTGAACAATTGTTCTTTAAGTTACCCAAAGCATTATTATGTAATAAGTATGTATTTACAAACAATGAAATCTTCCTTTCTTACTCATTCATTCAATGATTGAATTATTCACTCATTCATTAATTAATATATTCACCCATTCATCCATTCATTCACTCTTCATTAACTCATTCATTCTTCTATAAATAGCAAACATTACGTCATCAATTTCTGTGTAGTTGCTACTCCGTACGACCGGCTGTGTAGGTACGTGAGTACTTTGGGCCGTGCAAGATCGTCGACATTTCTTCACAACGCCTGCCAGTTTCCTTAAAATTTCAAGATCAATCATTAAGACTAATAATGTGCACGTAAAAAATAACCGTTTGTGCGCACACATAAGCAGACGGTATTGGTGCTAACGACAGCGGTACATTTTTGTCCCAAGGATAAGCATTGATGGATTTTTAACTACAAGTAACTTAGCGATGTCTGTGTTCATGGTGAGACTGAGTCTCCAATGTTTTTAGTCCGAGGTCAAGGTCAATCGGGGTAATAACTTTTTCCAGAATCGATGGATTTCAAAATAAATGTAGATGTGATAAGCATGGTGCGACCGAGTATCTTACACACAAACCAGGCACCATATTCCACGCTAAAAGTCACAGTGCAAACAACAGGTTGTCAAATGTTTCATAAAAAAAACTTAACATTTACTTCGATCGGTTCCATATTACTTTCGATGAGTGACTTTTTTCGTGATGAAGTGGCAAATGCAAGAAATATGTCTAGGTTAAGATCACAGTTCAAGGTCAAATCAAGAAATAAGATCTAAATACATAATGCGGAGAATAACTGTGTCCAGCATGGTTTAATTTTAAATAACTTAGAACAAGTAATAACAATTGTGAAATGAAGTGCGCGGCTATTTTGAAGTGTGCGTTGATACTGACACGTACAAAGCTTGGGTACAAACGGAAGCAGTACTTACCTGTACAGTTTGGGTACAAACAGTAGCAGTACTTACCTGTATAGTTTAGGTACGAAAAGTAGCAGTACTTACCTGTATAGTTTGGGTACAAACAGTAGCAGTACTTACCTACACAGTTTGGCTACGAACAGTAGCAGTACTTACCTGTACAGTTTGGGTACGAACAGTAACAGTAGCAGTAATTACCTGTACAGTTTGGGTACGAACAGTAACAGTAGCAGTAATTACCTGTACAGTTCGGGTACGAAATGTAGCAATACTACCTACACAGTTTTGGTACGAACAGTAGCAGTACTTATCTGTACAGTTTGGGTACGAACAGTAGCAGTACTTACCTGTACAGTTTGAGAAACGAACAGTAGCAGTAACGAAGATGTGACTTACCTACACAGTTTGGGTTCGAACAGTCGCAGTGCTGACCTGTACAGTTGGGAAAGTAACAGTAGCAGTGACGAAGATGTGACTTACCTACACATTTTGGGTACGGAAAGTAACAGTAACGAAAACAAGACCTACCTGTACAGTTTGGATACCAACATTTACGAAGCCGAGACTTTCCTGTACAGTTTGGGTACGAACAGTAGCAGTATCGAAGACGTGACTTACCTGTACAGTTTTGGAACGAACTGTAGCAGTAACGAAGACGAGACTTACCTGTACAGTTTTGGTACGAATAGTAGCAGTAACGAAGACGAGACGAATCCGACGACGTAGAAAAGAAATGATAGCCCGACCGCTAAAACCAGGTTGCAATCTGGAGCAGACGATACCAAATATACAGGAACGCCAATAATGATAGAGTAGACCATATGGGCATAGGTTATTTTGCACTTTGTACTATTTTTGGTGAAATAAATGATAATCTGTATTTTCTTAACTGTTGTTACTTCATTTCAATGATATTAATTCTCACAAAAAGTAGCTTTGACTCAAAACTGTTTTCCTTTGGTTTTAACTCTCCCATATGTGCCCTATATGTTATTGCTGGGGAAATATACGATATAGATTTTAAGTGATCTTCCTTCGCCGTATCGTACCAAGCAAACAGTCATATGTGTGTCCATTTCTTTTAAGGTCACACCTCTTGGTTTTAAGGTCACACCTCTTGGGAGCTCCCCCCCCCCCCACCACCGCCATCCCATCCAAATGATCTGATGTCGGTTACGATGCATTATATATCCCTTGTCAACAAAGAGGGTCAAAGTAAACTAAATATTTTTTCCTTGAAATATTGAAGCTTAAGTAATGGAAACGCACAAACTGTACGACAATTGTAAAACCTCGACGTTGTCACGATTCAATGTTAACATATATAAAAGAATCTGGAGCAAAAAGACTATACACAATTATAAATAAAATTAATGAACAACCATCAGTAAAAGCAAAATGGTGTACTAAACTTAATGCCACAATTAATGAGAAAGAATGGAATTGCATATTTGAGCTACCCTTTTTAATAACCAATGACGTAAAAGTGCAGTGGTTCCAATATAGAAAAAACTCACAGAATACTTGGAACAAATAGTCTCTTAAATAAAATAAAAATTACTAATGATCCAATACGTTCTGTTTGCAAACAAAGTGATACAACTTTAGAACATTTATTCTGGGAATGTCAGATATCCAAAACAATTATTGACGAAATGTTACCCGGACAATCTTTTCCATTTATTGATCAGACAATTTGTCTTCTTGGATATTTAATAATGTCTGCTAGTACCATAAATAATGCAATTTTATTTTTAAAGCTATACTTATACAAGTGTAAAACAAATAAATTCATTCCAAGCATAGCAGGAGCCAAGAAATACGTAAAATATTAATATGATACCTTGAGAAAAATTTTAATTTCAAAAAACAAAATATAGCATCCTTTGCTAAAGAATGGGAACTTTTTATTACCATTTTATCACAGACTTAGAATTTAAACGTGAGGATTGTCGTAGTTACACCTGTATATCTTTTCTTTTTCTTATTGCTATTTTTCTTTCAACACATAATTAAAAGTATCATAATAGGTACCCTTAGATGTTTTGATTTTTTTTTGCGTTTGATCTCTTCATCTCTGATTGCGTCACACAAGTGTGTTTTATGATTTAATATTATACATGTATTTTTCTTTAAATATAACGTGTTGAAAACTTTCTTTATTAAATCTATATTTTGTTAAATCTGCATTATCAGACAATTATACATTTCGCAATTCAACACTTACGTTATCTTTCATATATATGTGCAATATAATATAGAAAGAATAATTACGTACTATCATGCACAATTATATTTAGTAAGTATGTAAAACACCTTCTTTGAAGTGTTTTATTTTTTAAATATGTGTTGTATTTGAATGTTTTTAATACAACTATGTTTGTATACTCTCTTCAAGTACATGTAAATGAACTGCTACATATAAAACATGTATGAATGTATTACTTTATATTGAAAATAAAATGTTGCAGTCGAAAAAAATAAAAAAAATATTCATCTTTTTCAGAACAGTCTTTTCCTGTTGTTTCTGAAAAATATAATCATTTATAAGTACAGATTACTATTGTTTAGGCCATGTTTTGATGCATGTGTACCAATAAATAAATAAGTATCGATTTATTGAGTGATAAATTGTTATGTATTGTGAAAAACAAAATTCCGTGACTAAATCTACAATTTCAATATAATTTCTGACTTGGTTAACAATAACATGTACTAATAAAGTTTTAGAAACTTGACCGAGATGACAATATCAATTGTTATTTTCGAGATTAAGAAAGTTGTTTAATAGAGGACTGAAGTGGTAATTTCCCACTTAACAGAAACTAGTTTATGCCAGCATCCCGCAAAAGAGTCTACATGATGCGAAAAAGTGCCGTATGTTCGTCGGTCCCATAAACAATAGCTATGCCCATATCAGAATTTTTATGGGACCCATGACATCCGTTCAATACAAGTACCAGCAAGCCATATTTGGACACGGTATAAGCTTTTGTATGGGTTGAAGGGGTTGTTATACCATTAAGACCCAGTCTGCACCCATAATCGTGGTAAAGGTACTTTAAAATACAAATGGGCAGCGCTCATAGTAAAAGGGGCATAATGTATGTGCGTAAAGTATCGTCCCAGATTAACATGCGCAGTCCGCATGAGCTATTTAAGGGACTTTTTGCTTTTGTGTAGTTTTAAGAAAGTGTCTTTTAAGGGAAAATACAGTTTAAGTCGAAAGTATCGTCCTTGATTATCCTGTGTGGACTGCTTTAAGCCACGTTTTCCCAGAACGAGGCTCAAATGTGTTCCCAAAATGGGCCCAATACCTGCTTAAGCTTCGGAGCGCGGCCCAGTTCAATTTGGCCAAAGTCGAAGTATGTTTACATACTTTTTCTAAATTGCGCAGTTTACCAAAAAGTATTGGTCCGTAAGATAGGAGAAAAACAACTTTGCACAGTTTATTGTCTGACTTGTAAGACGTTATTCACGTACATACAAGTACGTGCTATACAACTAATTAGCACGCATGTTTCCGCTAATTGATATGACAAGATTATTTATAGATCCGAATGAACATGCGCCAAATACAACTATTATAGGTTTCAGTAAATAGTGAAAATTCCGTAAATGTTACCTTAACAGTATAATGGTTTATTAAACAATACATTCAGAAGGCTAAAAGCCCAAGTGGACACAGCAAGCATACAGTGTTTACAAAGTACACAGGTTATTATTATAAAAAATATAGTTATACAAAGAAGTAAAATGTTTGATTGCTACGATACATACATGAATTATTATATATTACACTAGTATAACACAAAAGATAAATAACAACTCACCATCCATCTTGTTAGTTTAATCCGTCGTTATCGATCTAGCATGTCTCTGAAAGCAGGGAAGTAAATTGTCAGAATGAGAAAATCAATGGTGAGTGTTCTAAATACGCGCATGCTTGTGTTGGTTTCAAATGGGAATATCGACACGTGCGCCTCGCTTTGGGAAAATGGGGCATATTGCATGTGCGTAAAGTATCTGCCCAGATCAGCGTGAAAACGGGGCATAATGCATGTGTGTAAAGTGTCAGCCCAGATCAGCGTGAAAACGGGGCATATTGCACGTGCGTAAAGTGTCTACCCAGATCAGCGTGAACACGAGCGTGAACACGGGGCATAATGCGTGTGCGTAAAGTGTCAGCACAGAACAGCGTGAAAACGGGACATAATGCACGTGCGTAAAGTGTCTACCCAGATCAGCTTGAAAACGGGGCATAATGCGTGTGCGTAAAGTGTCAGCACAGAACAGCGTGAAAACGGGACATAATGCGTGTGCGTAAAGTGTCTACCCAGATCAGCTTGAAAACGGGGCATAATGCGTGTGCGTAAAGTGTCTGCACAGATCAGCGTGAAAACGAGACATAGTGCGTGTGCGTGAAGTGTCAGCCCAGATCAGCGTGTGCAGACACCGCATGCTAATCGTAGACGAAACTTTACGCTTCATGCTTTTTTGGTTTAAAGGAAGTCTCTTCTAAACGACTATCATCTAAGCCACTATCCAGTTTATATGGAAAGTGTCGTCACTGATTATCATGTGCGGAATGTGAATTAAACCAAGTGTTCACAGAACGCGGACGAGGGAGAGGATTTCTTAAATTTGTCAATAAATTGCATACGTCGGAAACAGTCGCCACTGTTAAGTAGCCTCCGCCAGCTATCAGTTTGGACAAGGCAACCAAAACATGATTGTCTTGTAAATTGTTTAATAGTCCACATAAAGGTCTCATTAGCAAACGTGCACTGGTTCCTTTGGATCAAAATTATATCGTTGAAGTCTAAGCAGGCTAGCTCCGGACTACATATCTAAGTACCGCCGAGTCGATCCCCGGCCACATAATCTTGAGGGGATTTATATCATTTAAACTATACGGTCATTCTAAACCTACATCTTATTCAAGTAGGGCATTTATCAGTTACTGACATAAGTATGTGTACTCGTAAACAAGATTATCCCGGAAGAGTGTGAGTGGGTTAAGTGACCACCACTGAAATAATGTTGAAATCAAAGCGCTGAAGGCACTGAAGTTGTTCGCTGGTGTCGTCCTTGATTAGCTTGTGTGCATTGCACAGGCTAATCAGTGTTCACAGGCTAATCTTATTTGACATGCATTAAGCCCCATTTTCCCTGAAAGCAGGCAATATGTACAGATATCAATGATAAACACTAGACTGGCCAATGTCGACTTACAAGCTGGTAAATACACCCACTGCAGTAGTAGAGCAGACGCTCATAAGCATTCGTCGTCTGTTGTGCAGACAGGCAGCGGTAATCCTTCCTAGCTTAATGAGTTACAGTCCTTAGCGTAGCTAAGCTAGCCTAGCACATAATGATTTGCAAAACATGCGCTGTAAACTTAGTCGGCCGCTAACGCGACCAACTAAAAAGGCGAAAAATTAAACTAAACAAACAAAACAACGCGCAGCCTTTTTTCGTGCTTGGCAGGTTCCTTACATAATGCAGCCTTATGTGCTGAATTACCATTACTTACAAATTGTGAAACACACACACATGTGTATTACAACTGACCGTAGGATCGTTTGTCCGCCCGATCAAGGTAAAAAATGTCATGATAAGGCTCATAACATGTATGCGATATCAACTTAAACGTTCAGTTAAGCTAACAAATTGTAAACTTTAGACTGAAATAATATTCATAAAACAAACAATATGATTATCACACCTTTAAAACATTTGCGAACACTTATCTGGTTACCAAACACATAAACATTCAATGTTTATACCTACCGGTGGGTCGTTTGCTTAACTGGCAAATGAAGTTTTGAGCAAATAGACCCAATGATCGTGTTTTCGCAAGAGTAATATATCTTTATTTAAATGAGCATCGCAATGGAAAAATGGGACTTAATACATGTGCGTATAGTGTTGTTCCAGATAAGCCTTTGCAGTTCGCACAGGCTAACCAGGGACGACACTTTCCGCTCAGACAAGTTTTTCCTCTAGTAGAATAATTTCATAAATGCTGCATGGCTTCCTTATTAGCCTGTGCGAACTACATATGCATTAGCCTGTGCGAACTACAGATGTATTAGCCTGTGCGAACTACAGATGTATTAGCCTGTGCGAACTACAGATGTATTAGCCTGTGCGAACTACAGATGTATTAGCCTGTGCGAACTACAGATGTATTAGCCTGTGCGAACTACATATGCATTAGCCTGTGCGAACTACAGATGTATTAGCCTGTGCGAACTACAGATGTATTAGCCTGTGCGAACTACAGATGTATTAGCCTGTGCGAACTACAGATGTATTAGCCTGTGCGAACTACAGATGTATTAGCCTGTGCGAACTACAGATGTATTAGCCTGTGCGAACTACAGATGTATTAGCCTGTGCGAACTACAGATGTATTAGCCTGTGCGAACTACAGATGTATTAGCCTGTGCGAACTACAGATGTATTAGCCTGTGCGAACTACAGATGTATTAGCCTGTGCGAACTACAGATGTATTAGCCTGTGCGAACTACAGATGTATTAGCCTGTGCGAACTACATATGCATTAGCCTGTGCGAACTACAGATGTATTAGCCTGTGCGAACTACAGATGTATTAGCCTGTGCGACCTACATATGTATTAGCCTGTGCGAACTACACATGCATTAGCCTGTGCGAACTACAGATGTATTAACCTGTGCGAACTACACACGTATTAAGACCCATTTTCCAACAGCGCTGTTCGGATATATTTATATATAATTTTATATTCTTTATGTTGAAATATAGAATTACAGAACCAACATTCTATTTTACATGGTCTATAATGTGTATAAAGGCGTAAATAAACGCTGCAAAAATGGGAAAAAAGAGCAAAGAGTGTATTACTTTGATTATTCCAAATATAACGCAACTATCCGATAGTTTGGGTTAATTAATGGTTTCCCTTATAATGAGGAAGCGAAAACGTAAATATGCTGCAATTGTTAAACAATTTTGCTTTCATGTTCTAGTATTATGCCGTTGCCGCGATGACAAATAAATATTACGTATTGTGAAAAGGTCCGTTTCCTTTTTCCCTAAGGACGTTAACTGCAACATTGTCATTGTTTAAGTTTGTCTTTACATTTGTTTCATTGTTTTTTGGCGGCCAATAAATACCGGTTTAGATTTCTGATGCAAAGACATTAATCAGCGGGTGTGTATACCAACTAACTATTAATTCACATTGATAGACCCTTGATAAACCCTAATGACATAGTAAAAACAATTGCTAATTGGTCGAATAACAAAGATCCCTATATATATTTTTGCAACTAAAAACGAAAACTATGTTTTCCATATTAAGCTCGTGTTTGGGACCTCTGTTGTGTTGTTAATGATTACTATTACAAATGAAGTTGTTGTTGTTTTCTGGCGGAAGATCACATCAGTCTATGGATGATGACAGCCCCTGGTGTCATATGCAATACATGTACAGTACACTTCTCGAAAATGAAATTCGTGCGCATCATGCGCATTAAAAGCAGCATTAAATAACGGATATGCAAGTGCATATTTCTGTACTTTTTCTGCATTTTTAACTTATATCATCCAAGTAAAATGTATTTATTTAGAAAAAATAAACGTAAGCGTTTTTTGCGTTAACGATTGTTTTGTGTAATATACTAAAGTTTATTAAACTGATTGTGTATGCATGTATACATAGCAACTTAAGTGAAATCTTTGCAAAGCTTTTATTTAGCGGTCATCAAATGTCTAAAGTGAACAAAATAAGCGTGGGAACTGAAGATCTCGAGTAAACAAGACAGCGAGTGCAATAATAGTAAAATATTTTTGGAGAACAAAGTAACTTACATGCAAATTCCATATGAAATGACACACTTTGAGCCTTTATTTCTCAATTTTGTTATCGCCTTAGTTTCAGTAACTTTAATATCACTTATCGGACTCTTAAACAATACATCGAAAGTCATCCAATCGCACTAAATGGTACTCTGCCACTATACTAGCCACTCCGACTTGAATGTTTTCCAAATATGTACATGTTATTAAGCATATTGATAAACCTGTCATTTAAAGGCGTTGAAAACACAAGTTTTAGGAGGTGGAAAAAGAAAAAGGCTCAAAATTCTGCCAAAATTCATTTCTTTCTCATCATCTTGACATTATGGCCATTCAATTGTGAACGTTTTGAGCGAGATCCATGTAAAAGTTTAAGAGAATAACAATTCAAAAGCTGTGGAAAGCACGGGCATCTGTCCGTAAGTACGTACGTAGGTACGTACGGAAGTAGGGACAAGTGCTATGCTTTGTGCCTCCCACTTCGTGCTGGCAAAACACTATTATATTGATGTTTCATTAACCACTCTTCCTCCGTAAGCCTAGTTAACACCCCATCATATTGCCCAATAACCCGGTTATATCAACTTTATGACGAATTGTATAAATAATGTTACATTTTTACATGGTTCCGTGAAGTTGAAGCGGGTATTAACTTATAGCTTTAACTTTAACTTAGTTTCAAAAAACACTTCCCTTAATTAAAACTTTGTTTATATCACAGTTTTTGTTAGAATATATAAATTACCGGGTTATATTTCAGAGGTCAACTCATATATTGAATGGCTGGAGAAATCTTATTTTCATTTATCTTTATTTGATTGAATACAAGAGACCTACCCGGTATGCGACGTTTTGACGCCGATATCCCAACTTACAGGAAATAAGCGGTATAACTAACAATTTCATCAGATTGAAAATCAATTATGACAAAACAAACCTTATATGGATTGGCTCCAAAAAGTTTAGCATACAATCAATAAAAACTAAATATAAACTAGTCTGGGGCACAACAAACTTTAAAGTTTTAGGAATATTATTTGATGTTGATTTAAAGAAAATAATAGAAATAAACTTCACGAGTAAACTGGAAAAGCTGCACAATATCATAAATTTTTGGAAAAGAAGAAATTTAACACCCCTAGGAAAGAAAACAGTTGTTAAATCACTACTACTTCCCCTTTTTACACACCTGTTTGTAGCTCTTCCTAGCCCAGGAGAAAAAGTTTTAAAACAAATAAATAGCCTTTTTTCCAATTTTATATGGGATGGACCAGCAAAAATTAAACAAACTATTGCTATTAAATCATATGATGATGGAGGAGTTGCCATGACTGATATATATGCTTTTGAAAAAACTATGAAAATGACATGGTTAAGGAAAATTGTATCAAGTAATGGAAAATGTTTCCAACTTGTATATTCTATGTTTGATGTGAAGAAAATGTTTAATTTGGGGAAAAAATACGTAGAAAAAATTATGATAAGTTTAAAAAATTGTTTTTGGAGAGATGTCCTTACATGTTACATTGAGTATATTAATAAACAAAATGTCAGTAAGTGTGAAGATATCCTTGATATGACGTTATTTTATAACCACAATTTTAAGATAGGTGGGAATATTATATATAACAAAAAAATGTATGATAGGGGAATTAGATATGTAAGAGATATAAATTGTATTTGGATATAATCAAAACAAACTTGTCTATAAATGTTTTAGCTATAATACAGATATACCCACTTGCCATTTAAAATGGAATACACTTTTTAATAACGTTGAATGGACAAAAGTGCATGCACTTGTTTTTATTATATCTAAAGACACTTACACTCAGTGGTTCCAGACAAGAATTGTTCACAGAATCCTAGGAACCAAATCTTTGTTATTTAAAATGAACATTGTTCATGACAATTTATGTTCTTTCTGTAAAGAAAATGAAGAAACCCTATTACATATATTTTGGGACTGCATTTTCACAAAGAGAATTGTTAATTATGTTGTAGACTTTTTAAGATCCCATAATGTGCAAAAATGTACTGATATTTCATGTCAAACAATGTTGTTTGGTTGTACAAGTATTAACACGACTGATATTAATATTCTTATTCTTGAAATTAAAAAGTATATATTTGTATGCCAGAAAAAGGGTCTATTACCTTCAATAAGGGGGCTGAATAATTATCTTTGCGTAGCATGGGAGATTCAATCTAATACTAAATGTAAAGAAAAGAAACTACTTAACTGGTCAATTGTAAAACTTTTTGTAGATCAATAGAACAGTGTTATTGTAAATTGTGTTGTTTACTTAAAATATTTAATACCATGGTCGTTTGATTAATGTTTTTAATTGTCTGAAGTCAAAACGTTTGATTAAAGCTTATGTTTTTCTGAAGTCCAAACAATTGTTGTTTTTTTTTGTTTCATAACATCGCATGTATGTGTCTGTGTATGTGTGAACTGTAGGATTGTGTCTATATAATGGAATGCATGGATTTTATTTACCTCTATTATATTATTCGTTTGAATTGTTAAACAACTATATTATATACTAACAGAATAACATGAAAACTAATGATACACTTTGTAATGTATGGAGGCGAATAAACGCTATAAATTCAAAAAAAAAACAAAAAAAAACAAAACAAAAAAACAATTTCATCACATGATCAACAAGCAAATTCGTTGAATTGATATCCCCCGCCAATATGCTGCTGGACACAAACGTGTTATATTTGACACTCAAAAAAGCATTTTTCAAGATACAAAGGGCCATAACTCCGTTATTAACAGATGGTGTACAATGCCATTTGGCGTGCATCATCCTCTTATCGATATTTATACTCATACCAAGTTTCAATGAAATCCGCCAAAGCACTTCCAAGATATGGCTCCGGACGGACGGACGGACGGAAAGACGGACGGACGGACGGAAGGACGGACGGACAACGCCAAAACAATATCCCTCCGCCGATGGCGGGGGATAACAATTTGATCAACAATTTCGTTTACTTTTACAAGTCTTAAAGTCGCTTTTTGCAATTTTCTAAATAATTATTTCAAATGCGCTAATTCTCATTTACTTGATGCCCAAGAAACCGAAAACTGAGTTCCATTCGATAGAATATTATACAAAATATAGTATTACATTTTACTATCACGCTATCATTTGAAAATTCAGTGTAAGTTGGATTGAATTGTTTTACGAATCTCAGCAATTATGAAGTCAGTTTAAGCATGACATACCCACTCTGATATCGACAATTGCCCCCCAAAATATATATTTAGGTAGTAAATGTGTTCACACGTGCTCATACTGATGGTGACGTCACGGTGTGCGACACGAACGCCTCGTGCACCGGATGGACAAAGATGTGTTGAATAACTCGCTTGTATCGTTTTGTTGTCAAGAATTTTATTTTGAAAATAGTCAATTTTTCTGCAGTGCTACGATTGGCATAGAGAAAGATCATGAACAGAACAATGAACATCCTCTTCCGGGAAAACTGTTGGAAAGGTTTGTTTTAGCCTACTGTAACTAGGAATGTTATCGTTACATGTCCACAATTTGCGTAACGTCATTTATTTTAATTATTTTGTAATTGTTTGTTATAATTTGGTTATTATTATATATCTAGTCTGTTGTATTTTTAGCGTGCGTTTTGTATTTACGCGCTGATTCGAGATAAGGAGCATATCATTTATGATTTACAATTCGGCTAACGAATAACTTGAACATTGTGGTTTAGCAAAATTATAGGCCCCTTGAATCAATTGTGATCTTAAACGGGATATTTGAATATACAAGTGGTTTTTGCGTTTTAGAGAACTTTGTATCTACTGTAGTATAAGATTTCAGATACTCTTACTTTTCAGATATCCTTTTTTAAAAGCCAAAACAAAGATTTATAAATGAACAGCATTCTTTATAGATCTTTGGCCAAAAGATCTGTAATCAACAGTAACCTATTATTCTCTATATGGTCAGGCTCTTATAAATACTTATAGCGGTTAATGTATTTTATCAACACGTTTAGTTAGAGTGTAGTATTACCGTGATTAAAAATATAGGGTGTACCATGTTTCGCCCCATCACTAATTCGCCCCATACCGGCTCGCCCCGCCTGCAATTCAGTTCGCCCCGCTTGCAATTCAGTTCGCCCCACCAGGTTTTCACATTGCCCCGCCCATCTGCGATAACCGATTCACCCCATATCTCAAATATCAGTGCCTTATATATTTACGACCTTGGTGAGTAGGAGTGAAAATATTATTCGAGCGCCTCGTTATATTGAATGATTAACATTCGTCTGTAACGTTACATATCTTGGAGTAATAACGTGATAAGATCTACCTAATTTAATGGATAGTCGAATTAACGCAGTAAGCGTTGGTCTTTTATAACGTCTCGTTCATCAACACATATGGTAATTGAATATGCGACAAATGAAATCATAATCAGCACTTGTTTTGTTTTTATAAAAAGTTTACTATACGCGTTGGTTCACGTATCACACTAAATATATTAAACTTTAGAATACTTGTTAGATAAATAGAATCGAATACAATTCCTTCTACGACAATAATAAGGTGAATTTCTTTTATTCAATCCTAATGGGCGTTTGATTTCGGGGAGTTCTTTTATAACCTTGTCACCTTGTTTCATGTTGAATTGAAGATATAGTGGTTAAAATTATATGATAATCGGATAATCCACGGACGCTAAATAAGAATTATGTTATATATGTCCCTGGACAATCCTATTTACAAAATGTTCAAGAAAACAAATCCAATTATTACTTCCCATTGAAAATGATGTCGTTTAAAAAATCAGACATTAGCAAAAATGTCAGAAATCAACACGCTTTATATATAAATATATTTTTGCATTGGCACAAAGAAAAATGTTTATTTATGGGTTGGGTATTGGCAGATTAAGTTGATGGACTTGATTTGAAAAAACACACGACTCCATACGTCAATTTTCAAGTTGCATGTAATATTTTAAAATTATCACAGTATGAAAAATGTTTTAAAGGCTTAATATAACATAAAACGTAAGCTAGTGAATTATTTTTAACATATAATTCAACAGTACATGCATATTTATACACCTTCATAAAGTAGACAACATAAAAAAGAAACTGATTGGCTTTTACAAATTTGCCAATCGCAAACTCGCTTTCTTGTCTGATATGAGGCATTATAATTCAATGCATTATTTGACATTTCCGTCAATTGTATTTTCATTGCATGTGAGCGGAAGAATCACGCAGAGACTGGGGCATATGTTATACACGTGTCACTCATAAATCCATAAATACCAGATACTTGCAAATTATCTCCCGAGGTTGACAGTCGCTGTAGCCAACTTCATTTTCCTCTTATCAAGGCGTATGCGAATGTTTTACAAATATTAAGGTAATCTGGAAATCTGTTATTGTGTGGCTTAATTAGCATATTTCGGAACACAATAGAAACAGATATTCAATAGTAAATGTATTCGTAAAAGTTAGTTTTCTGTATCTTCATTTGAGTTTTATGTGGCTCAATAAGCATATGTCAGAAAACAATAGAAACAGATATTCAATTGTAAATGTATTCGTAACTGTTAGGGTTATGTATCTTCATTCGAGTTAAAAAAAATGTTGTTGTATTTATCTAAAAATGTTAAAAAATATCAAAATTAAAAACAATTTATTCGTTGAAAATTCTTCGCTGATTAAAATAGTCAACACTGTAAATTCCTTTTGCTTGTATATTCACATGTGACATTTGTAACTTGTACACTTCAACACCGTTATATTTACGGGGGTTTGTAAATGCTGATGATATTGAAAGAGTTTATAGAAGATTTTTGAAACGAATACTTGGTATCAAAATGAGTACCCCTTATTCAGCTGTGTACGGGGAACTAGGGCGATACCCATTATATATAAATCGCTATGTACGAATTATAAAATATTTTATAAAATTGTATACTGTTAAACAAACTAATTGTATATTATATAGTACACTATGTTATATGAGAAATGGTGCTGAAAATATATTACGATGTAACAATTGGATTACCAAAGTACAAAACACTGGTTTTGTAGATGTTTTGATGTATCCAGAATCAGTAAATGCAAGTGTATTTATTCCGATATTTAAAAATAGACTTATTTATATTTACATAGGTTTGTTACTAAATGATTTAAATGTTAAAAGTTCATTAACTCTATACAAAGAATTGAAACATCGATTTGAACTATCTGATTACCCTTACATAATCCAAAACTTTAATTTAAGAAAATACATATCAAAATTAAGACTTTCGTCCTACATGTTAAAATTTGAATCTGGGAGACATATAAATATTCCCAAAAACGAATGCAAATGTAATATATGTAACTCAGGTGATATTGAAGACGAATACCTTTTTGTAAGTGTATGTCCTCTTTATACAGATATAAGAAAAATGTATATTGACAAATTCTATTATAACCGACCTTGTATGCATAAATTTATTCTTTTGTTAACAAATACTAAAACCAAAGTCCTAATAAACTCGCGATATATTGTAAAAATGCTTTTAAAATAAGAACTGATAAATTGAATGCAAACGTTGAGTAATATGATGGCCTAAGTGCATTTTTAAAACCTTTTTATGTACTATATTTGGTCACTTTCGCATTACTATGCATGTGCATGCTTATTGCCTATTGCTTATATATTGTCAGTTATGTATATGTAACGATGAACTGGGAATGTTCAAGTTATATAATTCGCAACTAATTATCAATCATTAATCCGAAGTAAAAACTGCATACATCAATTAAAACCAGCTGTTAATTGAGCGTAATTTTGCACGTTTGTTGTCTGCGCGTGGCGTGTTTTTTTTTTAAGTCGTCAAAGCCGATAATTACTTATTTGTGTAGTTTTTTTAAAGGTCCCGACAACTTCGAAATAATATTGTTAAAATGTATATGTAATGGTATTCTGTTTATGAACGCTTAATGGACACCTAAGCACACATAAATTTATAATGGGGCGATCTGATAGGGATCTGGGGCGATAAGGAATATCAGACGGGGCGGATCGGTGGACGAGTCGGTATTTTCAGCATGGGGCGATAGTGCGTCGGGGCGAATCGTCTGGCACCCAAAATATACTTAGACATATTTCAGCCACTCATGCAAACATGTGACACATTAATCGAGGGTTGACCATATCAAAGACCTATAGATCTTTGACCATATTCACTTAAAAAAAACTTCATTTTAATTACTCAGCAAATGATAATCACTTTACAAATATATTACATGGTACTTGTAAAAATACCAGTCACTATACAATGTACCTTTCTCAGCAAAAGGGCTAACAGGAAAAACAAAGTTGTTTGTTTATTCCTGTCTGGTTGGTTGGTTTCGAAAAGGCAAGTGGGCGCTAAACTTAGAATCATATTTGTATGGCCTGTTGGCTTTATGGCTAGTTCATAATCTTCGGTTTATGTACACAATGGTCAAGGTTCTTTTCTAAAACATCCATAGTAACATACATCTGAAATAAATAAATAAATAAGTAAAAACATGCAATATATGACCATATGATATTCTTTACCCATTCTGCACTGGAATGGCATTTAATAGTCCAGGATTCACTGTCTTTGCCTTGAAGGAGAAGTTACTTATCTCGTCTAGGTACAAACACTTTCTTCTTCAGAGTCTCTATTATTTAGTTTATTTACATTAATTTGTCTTAAAGGGGCCTTTTCACAGATTTTGGCATATTTTGAAGTTTGTCATTAAATGCTTTATATTGATAAATGTAAACATTGGATCTTAAAAGCTCCAGTAAAAAATCAAGAATAAAATTAAAACAAGGAAAAAAAAGTAGCCGATACTAGGGCTCGAATCAGTGACCCCCGGAATCCTGGAGTTAGTCTGAAGTAAAAACGCATTAGCCATCTCGGCTATTCCGCCGAGTATACGCAAAATAAGTATTTGATACCTTATATAAGCAATCTTCGTAGTTTCGTAAATTTTAACGACAACAACAGAACTCTCCAAATTATTCAATCGTTTCGCGTTGCAACGCTTTATAATTTTTAGGTTTTCAAATCGTCTAAAGATACATATAATGGCTATATTGGACTATGGAAAATGTTCAGTTATACTGTTTCCTCACAAATAGCATAACTAAATCGAAAATTTGCGAATCTGAAACAATTTTTTTCAATTTTGTCAATTTACCGAACCGTGAAAAGATCCCTTTAATCTGGACACACACCACTTTAGATATTTTAATATTGCCATTTTAATTGATGGCGAGATTTTAAATGTAATAATTCTATATAAAAAAGGATTGCAAAACTGGCCGTGTCAATCGCCACCTGTTATTGAAATTTTTTACAAATAACCATGAGCAGTTGCAACGTTACAATTATTGCTGACTATTAGCTTACGCTTGACCTCATCGGCGAATTATGTAGACAAATGTAGACAAATGAGAAAAGGTTTTGCCTTCGCAATCCGAAACATCTTCTCTAGATATAGAGGTGATAGGGCCACAGCACAAGAGCTGCTTGAAATTGTTGGCCAATACCTATCCCGTGGAAGACAAACAGGTCACTCGAGTCAGCCAGTCACACTGGTAATTACAACAATTAATTTCCGTTGTGAAAAACATTAAGAACGACAAACGCACTGCGTGTGTGCCTTTCATTAGTGCCTTTCATTTACAAGTGTCTTCGAATACTAGAATCTACCTTCAAAATAAAATTAAAAGAATACCTACAAACAAATCATTGATATATATGTATGCTATTTTTTTCTTTGTAAATACTTTGTTGCGATGTGTCTGATGTGATTTATTTTGAAAGATTGATTTTTTGTAATATATTTTGCATATTTTGTATTATCATAATCGTCATCATAATCATCGTCGTCGTCATCGACGTCGTCGGAATTGATAAGGAAGTTATTATAACATTTAACTGTATAGTTCATTTTCTTTTTTCCCTTGTATGTTTGTATGCATGTTTCAAAATATACAAAATATATACTTGTGTTTTGTTACTGAAGACACATTGTAAAAAAGAAATTATTTCTTAATGTGAATTCTTCATGAAATAAAGTTATTATTATTATTAGTAGTAGTAGTATAACATCATAAATTAGATTAGGCATCGGTAATGGGATTTGGTAAGATTTAAATAAGGCATTCGACTGTCTGGATCATGCTTTCACAAGGAACAGTTTAGTTAAATTTGGTTTTAACTCCGCAATTTTTAATTGGATAAATTTGTTTTACAATGATGCTAAGTCATGCATAACAAACAATGGTCACTTTTCTGAATATTTTAGCATACAAAATGGTATTAGACAAGGCTTCCCGCTGTCTCCTTACATAGTGATTATTTGTATAGAATTATTGGCAATTGAAATAAACGCAATTGAAAACATCTCGTGAAACTGCAAAAACATTAGGAAAAACATTTATGAATAACACTGACGAAATGACCGAGTATAAAATCAAACCAAAAATTAAAGAGTTAACAAAATTGCCTCGCAAAATGGCAAAAATGGAAACTAAGTTTAATGGGGATAAATAACAGGTCTAAAAACATTCGCTTTTCTCAACGTATATCCATTCACAGTTTTAAACAATCCAGACAATGAAATTTTAAAGATATAAAGAAATCGATGTTTTTATTTTAGTGGGATTATAAACAAGATAAAATCGCGAGAAACAAAATTGTTCTAAACTACAAAAATGGGGGTCTCATACAAAAATGGGGGTCTCAAAATGATTGATCTCGAAAATTTTATAGACGCGCTAAAATCAAGCTGGGTGAAAAGAATGTTATATCAACCAACTACAAAATGGGCAAGAATTTACAGTTAAATGCTAGAAAATAATGGCAATTTCTTTATCTGTAAATGCAACCTAAAATCATCAAACGTAAACTCTTTGGAATTGAAATCTTAATTTCTAACTGAATGTCGAAAAGGATGGTGCCGCGCGAACTATAAAGAAAATGAGTCAATCATAGGGAAATATATACTCGGGAACAATTCGAATATTTAACTATTTAATAAAACATTTAAAAACAAGAAATAAAAGTCCCCTATCGGCTCCACCATTGTCAGAATATTTTTTATATTTGTTGCCATAGCAACCAGAATTTTTGACGTAGGAACAAAATGAAATGACGTGCATAATGTCCATATTGCCATCTATCCATGTTCTAAGTTTCCTGAAAAAATATTAAGAACTTTTAAAGCTATCGCAGGATCCAGAAAAACACCATTTTCAGCACTATTTCTAGTCTATTTGTTGCTATAGCAACCATAATTTTAGACGTAGGAACAAAATGAAATGACGTGCATAATGTCCATATTGCCATCTATCCATGTTCCAAGTTTCATGAAAAAATATTAAGAACTTTTAAAGTTATCGCAGGATCCAGAAAACCACCATTTTCTGCATTATTTGTAGTCTTTTTGTTGCCATAGCAACCAGAATTTTTGACGTAGGAACAAAATTAAATGACGTGCATAATGTCCATATTGCCATCTATCCATGTTTCAAGTTTCATGAACAAATACTAAGAAATTTTAAAGTTATCGCAGGATCCAGAAAAAAACACCATTTTCAGCAGTATTTCTAGTCTATTTGTTGCCATAGCAACCAGAAATTTTGACGTAGGAACAAAATGAAATGACGTGCATAATGTCCATATTGCCATCTATCCAAATTACAAGTTTCATGAAAAAATATTAAGAACTTTCAGAGTTATCGCAGGATCCAGAAAAAAAAACACCATTTTAAGCAGTATTTCTAGTCTATTTGTTGCCATAGCAACCACAATTTTTGACGTAGGAACAAAATGAAATGACGTGCATAATTTCCATATTGCCATCTATCTATATTCCAAGTTTTATGAAAAAATATTAAGAACTTTTAGAGTTATCGCAGGATCCAGAAAAAACACCATTTTCAGCAGTATTTCTAGTCTATTTGTTGCCATAGCAACCACAATTTTTGACGTAGGAACAAAATGAAATGACGTGCATAATGTCCATATTGCCATCTATCCATGTTCCAAGTTTCATGAAAAAATATTAAGAACTTTTAGAGTTATCGCAGGATCCAGAAAAGTGTGACGGACTGACGGACTGACGGATACAGACCATAAGTCCCCTCCGGTGAAACCGGTAGGGGACTAAAAAAACATTGTTCGATCGAGGTATTACACAAATTGAACACATCTTTAATTACAGGAACAAACATTTTCGTACTTTCACAGAACTTCAAGAATAATATGATTTGCCCAATTCTGATTTTTTTGTTAATACCATATGTTAATTGGTTGTACACCAAAATGCTGGAAAGAAAAAAATGAACAATGTAGAAATGTCATACGCGCCACCCAGTTACCTAATTAATAAAATTACCCCGACAACAAAAATAAGAAAATTAATAAACGAACTGAGAATACAAATATATAAAAAACAAAACAAATAAGAACAGATATGGGAAATGCTTTTAATAAACAGTTACATTGGGAATCAGTATTTAACTAACGATACTCAAATCTCAATCGATTCTATGGAAGCTTAAACCTGCCCTTTTGATTTGTGAGTTATGACTTTTGACTTGTGACTTTTGACTTGTAACTTATGACTTTTGACTTGTGATTTGTGACATAATTCGGCGCGTTTTTTAATAAAATATGGCAGAAAAAAAACGCTTTATATTCTAGAACAATTTTCTTATTAAATTAAGGTACTTTCTAACAGTGTCTCTTCTAAAATCGTATCTTATCATCTTGGTTAGCTGCGATTGGAAGGCTGCTGAACATCTCGTATTGTCGACTGTGTGGTCTTATTCAAAATGTAAGTGTTATACAAAGCCCTCTCACGTGTAGACTCTTAAAATTTAATATTTCAATGACGATTGTGAAAGCTGTCATTATTCCCTATATTAATATACCAGTTGATACATTCGAGTGTCGATGGAGTGACTGAGTGGTTTACACATTTTACTTGTGATTGGAGGATTCGCTGGTAGTCCGGTTAACTCTGCTAGGTTTGGGCTACCTGGTTTTTCACTTGTCAAGAAACTAAACACCTATCCTGTAAGATATTTAAGAGAATAGTCTTAAATATATTTTGTTATATATTATCAAAAGCAAACCCTTGACATGCGTATTCAAGTTTGAAACACACAAACATCCTCAACAGATCATTTAAAATATTCATTTACACTATGCAATAACAAATACCAGAAATCACTTGTAATTTTCATACATTATCCTGACTGTTCACACTATTTTTAAGTTTTATTTTTACAGATATTGACTCGCAACGAAAATCAAAATGAAGATTGGGCTCATACTATTAATAATTTTGGCGCCTTTTAGACGTGGTGATATGTTTTGTACCAACTTATTTGCCAAAGAAAACTTTGAATCAGAGATCTGAACTTACTATTTCAAACTTGGTTACAAATACACCGAAATTCTAGTATTTTTGTTAAATAGACATGGGATTTTGTTGTCAATGCGGCAATTGTATAAAATCCTAAAGAAGTTTAATCTGAAACGTCGGGTATTACAGACCTTCCAGACATTTGATACAGTTATTGATACCATTCAAAAAGAGTTGAACACTTGTGGACAAACTCTAGGTTATAGATCTATGTGGCAACGGCTTCGAGTTAATCATAGTGTGAAGACAACTCATCAGGAAGTTATGGAGGTAATGACGAGTTTAAATCCTGAAGGCACTCACCTGAGAACAGCCCATCGTCTGAAGAGGCGAGCTTATTGTGCGAAAGGCCCCAACTATATCTGGCATTTAGATGGCTACGACAAGTTAAAACCCTTTATATTTTGTATCCATGGTGCTATTGATTGTTTTAGTAAAAAAACTAATCTGGCTAGAGGTATCAGATACAAACAATAATACAAAACTCATTTCGAAGTATTTTTTAGATTCCCTGAAGTCAATTGAAAGGCACCTCGTATTATACGTTGTGATGCTGGAACAAAAAACAAGGATGCATACCTTTTACAACAGTTCTTTCGGTACAATGCATCAGACCTTGACGAAGTGTTATTATTGGTAAAAGTACATCCAATCCGCGAATTGAACGTGGGTGGGGCTCTTTACGACAACAAGGTTTATAGTGGTGGCTGAGCTTCTTTAAAGACTTGCGTGATTCTGGACGATGTGATGAACTCGACCCAATCCATTACGTTAATCTGAAATGTTGCTTCATGGATCTATTTCAAACACACCTTGATCGAATTGCTCAAAATTGGAATACTCACACGCTTAGACCCCAACTGAATAACGAGCTCAATTGTGGAAACCCTGACGTAATGTTCTATTTACCAAAACTTTTTGATAGCCAAGATTTTTGCACAAATGTTGATATACAAGACGTAATTTGCTTTCCACGAATGTACTCCATTCCGAAGAACAAAAATAAAGACTTTAAAGGGATCTTTTCACGCTTTGGTAAATTGACAAAATTGAAAAAAGTAGTTTCAGATTCGCAAATTTTCGTTTTAGTTATGATATTTGTGAGGAAACAGTAATACTGAACATTTACCATGGTCTAATATAGCCATTATATGCATCTTTTGACGATTTTAAAACCTATAAATTATAAAGCGTTGCAACGCGAAACGATTGAATAATTTGGAGAGTTCTGTTTTTGTCGTTAAATTTTGTGAAACTACGAAGATTGCTTATTTAAGGTATAAAATACATCAACTAAGTGTACTCGGCGGAATAGCTCAGTAGGCTAGAGCGTTTTTACTTCAGGACTCTGGCAGGACTCCAGGGTTCACTGGTTCGAAACCTAGCCCGGGCAATGTTCTTTTCCTTTTTTTAATTTTATTCTTGATTTTTTACTGGAGCTTTTACGATCCAATGTTTACATTTATCGATATAAAGCATTTAATGAATAAGTTAAAAAATGCCAAAATCTGTGAAAAGGCACCTTTAAAGAATTGGCTCAACTCCTGAAACCGGATTTGCAAATGCCACAAGACGCTGATACTGCCTTGCAATTGTTTTTCGAGCTCAAGGGATTGGTGAGGTTAGCAGACAACAAGTGACTGAAACGACTACACAGCTGTAAATTCATGAATAGCTACGACTGCGACGAGCGGTCTGCCATCCTGTGGAGAAACCGATACACCTGTGAGAACATGCTAGGAAGATAAACAGCGGCAGCCTTTTTCTAAGGAACTCATATGGACTATCTTCATGTAAAATGACAGTGATTTTTTTCTTTTCTGTAAAATTATGATAATATTTTTATGTTGATATACAAAACTTTTGTTAATGTCACCGTCTCAAATTCAATAAAATGGCTGAACGTTATAGTAGTAGCGTACTTATACATGTTACATATACATGTATTCGCAATAAATATTTCAATCATGCTGATTTCATTGACAATTAAGACTTTGATAAATTTATTTGTGTTTTGCATACAGACAATACACGAATTGCATGAATATTCGCCCAATTTTCAAGGCGTTGTTTTATGTGCCCAAAACTTATCTATTTTGATATCGAACAGTGGTTGGAGAATACGGAATGTAGAACGTGTTACATTAAAGCAGATTTTTTAAGGAAAATAATCGTTATTAGAAAGTATGAAGGTTTAAGGTCAAAGCACACAGATAAAATGCTCATTTCAAGCCTTTGTTGTAGTCACAGTGACCTTGGCCTTTTGACTTTTAAAAAGGATAATGGACGTTGTAGAACTCGTGAAAGTGCATTTACTCACAAAGTTTAAAGGTCCAAGGTCAATGTCACACTTAGAAGTCAAAGGTCAAATTGTGGTGTAATGTATCGTGTCTCGAATATTAGTCAATCTGTGATGATAGGATTTTCATATAACATGGCAAAAATGTTCACTTCTACAAGATGATATGTCTTGGGCATCACACAGATTTCTCGCTTCAATGTCAATGTTGCACTAAGAGGACAACGGCCCTTATTTCCCAAACATATTTTTTGCAGAGTAACTGATGATGGGATATTAAAATATCCTAGAAAGAATTCCACTATTAATAGACGATGTGTTACACGCAACAACAAGGTCCTTCTTTCCGCTAAGGTCAAAGGGGCCTATTGTCAAATTGTGGTGTAACTTTTTGTGTCATGTTGGCACAACACCATGGGCAGTTGTTGGATGCGACTTCCTCAAGGAGATATATGTAAAGGTGTTTTTTTTGTTTTGGATGCAGAGCAAAAGACGTCAGAGATTTCAATTTTGTTTTTGAAACCAAAAGGAATACATGAACAAAGCAAGATGTTGGACATTTTAAATTTCACTGATCAAACCTAAAACACATTTCCAATTCGGACTGTGAAGTAACTTATTTGCCTCAAATATTTGCCTAGATTGGGTCAAGGATAAGTCTCAATTGAGTCATGGTTAAGTCTGAATTTAGTCTGGTTAGGTCATGATCGGGTCAATGTTAAATCTGGATTTAGTAAATGTCAAGTCTACATTTGGTCAAGGTTAAGTCTGGATTGGGTCAATGTTAAGTCTGAAATGAGTCATGGTTAAGTCTGAATTGAATCAAAGTCAAGTCTGGATTCGGTAAATGTTAAATCAGGATCGGAAAAATGATAAATCTGTATTTGGTCAATATTAAGTCTGGATTGGGTCAATTTTAAGTCTGCATTTGGTCAAGGTTAAGTCTGGATCAGGTCAATGTAAAGTCTGGATCGTGTCAATGTTAAGTCTGCATTTGGTCAAGGTTAAGTCTGGATCAGGCCAATGTAAAGTCTGGATTGGGTAAATGTTAAGTTTGGATTGGGTCAATGTTAAGTCAGGATTGGGTCAAGGTTAAATCTGGATTGGTGCAATGTTAAATCTGGATTGGGACAAGGTTAAGCCTGGATTGGGTCAAGGTTAAATCTGAATTGGGCCAATGTTAAGTCTGGATTGGATCAAGGCTAAGTTTGGATTGGGTAAGTGTTAGTCTGGGTTGGGTCAACGTTAAGTCTGGATTGGGTCAGGGTTAAGTCTGGATTGGGTCAATGTTAAGTCCTGATCTGGTAAAGGTTAAGTCTGGATTGGGTCAAGTCAATGTTAAGTCTGGATTGGGTCATGTTTAGCCTGGATTGGGTCCAGGTTAAGTCTGAATTGAGTCAAGGTTAAGTCCGGTTGGGTCAAGGTCAAAATGAGGTATAATTGTATCATTTACTTTAAGTCAATGCCAAACAAACTGCAAAGTGAGGAAGCTAGAAGTTTGGTGCATTATTGGTCAGGATATACATGCAGACAAATATAATATAACAACCATTATCTAAAGTAATATGCCTCCTGTTTACTGTTGCAGACAGTCTAACTCTAGAAAATTTTAACTAAACGTGGCACAGAAATGACACAATAAAACTTATCAACAAAGCACATTAAAACAAACAAACTGAAAGCAATGTGCACCCAACTTTGAACTTAAAAGTACCGGTACTAACACACATGAAATAAATGAAACAGTTTTTGTAAAAATAAATTACTAGAACCGGTACTAACACACATGGAATAAATTAAACATTCTTTGTTAGAATAAATTACTAGAATTACATAAATGAACACAAAGCCATTTTATTCAAAAACGCGCAAAATTATGTCAAACAGGTAACTCACAAGTCAAAAGTCACAAGTCAAAAGTCATAACTCACAAATCAAAAGGGCAGGTTTATGCTTCCATATTCCATAGAATCCTCCTTAAGAACGTTTCTGTATAAATATCTGATGAACATTGTTCCCAACAACGAAAATCTGTTTAAATATGGCATTGTAAAATGATTCATGTTCAATGTCTGTTGAAACAAATATTCCAAATATGGTCACTTGCATGAATTTAAACGTCACAAATTAATCTTTCTGTGTATTTGCATATAATGTTATAAAAAATAGTATGTTAAATATACAACATAGTTTTATATAGAAACAAGATATGTGTTTGTTAGAAACACTATGTCCCCTTCTGCGCCTCTTTTAAGCTATATATTTGACCTTTGACCTTGAAGGATGACCTTGACCTTTCACCACTCAAAATGTGCTCCGGTGGAGCCCCGGTGCGTGATCCGGGATCTTCCGGGATGAACCGGGCTCTAGCGGGGTGAACCCGGGATGAACCGGGGCTCCACCGGGAAAGTATTAAAATGTTTAATACCTCCGAGAGTCACCGGGAAGGACCGGCAACGACCGGTGCGGCACCGGGACCAACCGGGACAGCACCGGGAATAACCGGGACGGCACCTTAGCTCCACCGGGGCCCATACAGACACCGGCAGAGCTACGGCAACGCCCCGGTTGTCGCCGGTGGTGCCACGGTGGAGCCACGGTGAATGCCGGCAGAGTCCCGGTAAAGCTACGGTACATCGGTAAACCGGCGCTCTGCCGGGACGCCACCGGCTTTCACGGGGGCTCCGCCTGGGCATCACCGGCGGGGTACCGGGGTTAAACCGGGGCGTTGCCGTAGCTCTGCCGGGGTCTGATGCCGGTATAGCCCCGGTGAGTGCCGGCGGAGTTACGGTATACCGGGGCTCTGCCGGGACGCTGCCGGCTTTCACCGGGGCTCCACCGTGATACCACCGACGACAACCGGGGCGTTGCCGTAGCTCTACCGGCGACAGCCGGTGCTCTGCCGGGGCTTCACCGGGATAAACCGTAGCTAGTCCGGGGTTGACCGGGACTCTGCCGGGTTGTTGACCGGTTTCTACCGGGGCGGCACCGAGAAATAGTGTGACCGCGTTAAAAAAAATCCACGAATCATCCCGGTTCTCGCCGGTCGACCGGCGTAGCAAACCGGGATGGACCGGTGCTCTACCGACAATAGTGAGACTTGGGCTTAAGTTATAAAAGTGTTTTTTTTTTCGATTTGTCTATTAAGTATCAAACAGACTTTAAATGTCCTCTAAATTGTAAAGATAATCAATAACGCTCATGAACATGAAATAGCATTAATTATGGTAAATTTTAATATAAAACATACCAGAATAAATCATGACGGTCGAGAAAACGATTAATTGCGCTTAATGCAATCACAGGAGTTTGAAATTATATCCATAAAGCTAATCTAATGGCTAAATAATAACAATAAATTCTCTATATGCTATATAGGGGTCTTTTTTTTTATTAAGCCATATGATTAGCTTTATGGATAGAATTTCAAACTCCTGTGATGCAATTAAGAAACTGCGCGTATTATAAAAATACCTAAAGTTGTATCTTAAAAACTAATTGTGTTTGTGTATTTTGTATTATTTCTCATTCAATTTTCTAATCAATGTATTCGCTACAATGAAAACATAGTTCAAACGAGACACATGGTGATTTGAAACAGACATGAACATCTCACATGAAAAAAAACACGAGGGAAGATGATGCATAGTATGTAGTAATTAAACGTACGGTACATATAATTACAAGAAAAACATATATTCAGCGTAAATGGCGTGAGACGAAAGGACATTGAGGACATCGTTGGGCGTGCGCAGTCCATTGGTCCCCTTCACCGACAGTCACTTCACAGCCACAGTATCGCATCGTGGTCTTGATAATCTTTAACACAAATATATGAATATTATATACAGCTGTTCATGTTTTTAAATGGCGCGTCGCACTTATATATTAAATATGTACGGATATTTTAGTTTCCATTAAGCGAAAAACCGTACATACCGAAACAAAGCAAACATATTCAGAAGTAGAAATTTAAATAGCGGATATATGCAACATGTTATTTACTCGCTTCCTGCCTACCTACGTAAAAGAAGCCAGCCTCAGCAAGAGTCTGCCCACGAGCCTGCAGGTGCGATGGACTGTTTGTAAACGAGGCTAGCCTTACGTCCTGACTCGCGTACAATGGGTGAGGTGGTCTTTCAAAAAGACGTCTACGACGATACGACGCCAAATCGACGTGTACGTCATAGTACATAGCTCCGAAAGAGTCAAACAGGATTTCACATATTAAGAACATTACTGATTCAATATTAAAGGGATCTTTTCACGGTTTGGTAAATTGACAAAATTGAAAAAAGTTGTTTCAGATTCGCAAATTTTCGGTTAGTTATGATATTTGTGAGGAAACAGTATTACTGAACATTTACCATAGTCCAATTTAGCCATCATATGTATCTTTTGAGTCTTGACGCTTTGAAAACCTAAAAATTATAAAGCGTTGCAACGCGAAACGATTGAATAATTTGGGAGAGTTCTGTTGTTGTTTAAATTTACGAAACTACGAAGATTGCTTATATAAAGTATAAAATACTTACACTGAGTATACCCGGCGGAATAGCCGAGAGGGCTAATGCGAATATACTTCAGACTAATTCCAGGACTCCGGGGGTCACTGGTTCGAGCCCTGGTACCGGCTACTTTCTTTTCCTTTTTTTAATTTTATTCTTGATTTTTTACTGGAGCTTTTAAGATCCATTTTTTACATTATCAATATAAAGCATTTAATGAAAAACTTCAAAATATGCCAAAATCTGTGAAAAGGCCCCTTTAACCCATTTATGCCAAGTGGACTCTCCCATCCTTCTAAATTGGATCAATTTATTTCTAAAATTAGGGATGTCTAGTATATTTATTTCTATATTTAGAATATTACTTACTGAAATTCCTTTAAAGCAAACAGCGTAGACCCAGATGAGACGCCGCATCATGCGGCGTCTCATCTGGGTCTACGCTGTTTGCAAAATCCTTTTTTCAGGACGATACGCATAAATGGGTTAATATTGTTGAAGTACAGTTCGATAACCCGTAATCGTTCCCAGTTACATAGTTATTTAGGTGTGTCTTACCAAATTAGTATTGTCTGTTTAAATAATCGATCTGATTAAGGCCAAAGAAAAAAAATTCCTAGATTCTCATCCCCGCCCGCCCCTCGAAAATCGTCCCGCCCGAACGTTTTTTATTTGAAAAAAAAAATCCTTAAAAAAACTCGAGCCGCAAAATACTAAGGACGAAACAGCTGAAAGTTCGAAAATAGCGAAGTGCGAATCGGCAACTCAATGTCTCCGAGACGCTTAGGCCTAAAAAAAGAAGTCTTGTTTCCGGTTACCCGACCGACCCTGTTTTCAAACGCCAACTCAAAAGTTTTTTCTGGTACAAAATCCGCATCCGAATTTTATGTCCGAAATTTACGCAACTGCGGAAGTCGTCTGAACCGTTCAAAACTGTTGTTTTTGTGTGTGAATGTTTTGTTTCATTGACATTTATTCTAGTCAATAAATGCTTTATTCAAAATGCAGTTTTTAGTTTTCAAAGAATATTTATTTGTACAGTAATTTTCAGATAAAGACAAAAGTTTTTTTCTGTTACAAAATCCGCATCTGAGTTTTATGTCCGAAACTTACGCACATGCGGACAGCGTCTGAATCGTTCAGAACTGTTATGTTTGTTCATGTTTTGTTTCATAGACATTTATTCTAGTCAATGCTTTATTCAAAATGCAGTCTTTAGTTTTCAAAGAATATTTATTTGTACAGTAATTACAGATAACGACAATATAGATCAAACATCTTCTTGTTTAGAACTATATCTGAAAGTTAGTACTAAGTCGTCATTTCAAACTTCTTATACCTGAAAATAATGACATTCTCATTGAGTTAAATATTCAATTAAGTGTTGTGGTAAGAAAAAAGCCTACCTACCGATCCACATTTTTTGGGCATGTAACCAGAAAAAACCTAATTTTTTAGGCCTTATTGATTTTTAACGGCGCACGAGCGTCGTCTAAAATTTTAGTGATCGAGCGCGAACAACAGCACAATGTTTCTTATTTTGAGGCGTACATGCGGCGTTACAACCGTGAAAGATTTGTACGGGGTGTCAAAATGTGCAGAAACTTTAACTCTCGCGGACCTGTGCGATGAGTTCATTTGTGGTTCGTATGATCAAGCCCCATCGTTGAAAGTTGACCACCCGAAAATCGTATGTGCCTTCGTCGGCCGAAATAAATTAGAATTGACACAGGTGTCACCCGATGTTACAGGAAGTCAAGCTGTCGGCTGCCTGGGAAATTGTATTCTCTTCTGTTACAGATTTGCGTTTTCTTTAATACTTTGTCTAGTCAATGTTTTATTGAATGTCAGAATATGTTTAACATGATATTAAAAGGGTAAAATAAAACAAAATAGCCAAATTGTGATAATGTATTTTTTATTCTATATAATATTACATACATACAAACATACATATAGGCGTTATGCATATAAACCAACAAATTCGTCAACATTTCATAACTTATAAATAGGTCCGACACATAAAATGAAAAATAAAAATTAAAAAAATAAAACCCACCCACCCGCCCCAATTTTCTCCAAAATTTGGATGAGAATCTAGGTATTTATTTTCTATTGCCTAATATTAGTAACATAATAAACATTAAATGAGTACCATTTACATGGTATAAATACAATGGTGGTTCGTTTAGTAATAATTCACATTTTGTATGGTTGGTTGGTCCACCATTCTATTTTTAGTAGTGGCAGTAGTAGCAGGGTGCAGGATCACGTGACTTTGTGGGGTTTCCAATTAAACGTTAATGGATGTAAACACACCGGTAAAACAATTTTTGTTAAGAATTTTAATTGGTGCATAAAAGATAGATTTTTGTGTCCGCACTTGGCAATCTGAAAAACATCAGAAATAATAATCATGTGTTCTTGTTCAAAAATTATGTTTACTGCATTCATGTATACGGTTTTGCATCACACAACGTGAAATGTTGTCAACGATTTCAGACGTATTTAAGGAGTTATTCTTATAACTTAAGATATCGGCACAAACTGCAATAAAAACTGTCTTTTATGCACTAAAGATGTTTGCAATTACAGTTCAATAACTGGAGATAAGTTCAAAAATAAAGTTCTTAACGGTGTGTTTACATTCTGTACAGCTCGTGTGTAAGCCCCTGAAAACCTCGTTGATTCTGCACCCTGGGTAGTATGAGTAGTAAAGCCAGTGCAAAAGTGGTGGTTGTAGAGTTATTGAAAATATTGCAGCACATTACATACTAGCGATTTACTGATCCATATAGCGTGCAGTGTTCTGCAGAGAAAGAATCTAGAAGGGGACATTTGTCCCATGAGCCCTAAAAATTAGGGGACATTCTTAAAATCAGTGAGACGCCAAAAGCATAAGTGTTTTAAACAACTTGTATACCTTAAATTCTTTATCTGTGAGCCTTTCTGTCCCTTTCATAAAGCACTGACAGTTTCTGTAGTTACTGTTTGAAATTGAATTAAGTTTTTTTTAACTGTTAACTATCAACTATGGTACATGTAACTATTAAATTGGCCAGTCACATTATGCTCAAGCCAAGAATAATCACGAAGCCAACGTTCTTGAAATTTTCTTCGGGACTTTTTAACATCCGTTTTATCAGACGGCTTGGGCTAATTTTTCGATGTGAATGGGATAATTTTGGCTCATGTTTTACAGTAACAGTCACAGGGCTATCTTGCGCCTTCTCAGGTGTAGAGTGGGGACTTACTTGCTCCTTATATGAAGTAGTTTCTTTGGAACTACATGATGATTTTCTCAAAACCTTATAATTGTTTAAGGCTTTGTTTTCTTTGACGACGACATTTATGGAACTCTTCATTAGGAGGTTGAATAGAATAACTTTATAATTATGCCATAATGAAACAAGCGTTTTCATTCGCCGCCAAATGTGTGAGAATCATATCATCTAATCAATACTTGACTAACAAAGCGGTCGCTAAGCAACGAGCACCTGTCATAGCAGGAAATCCGCTATTCTAAGAAATGTTTAATGTGTAAAAACGCGTTCCGATTCCTACTCAAGTCAAATCGGCCGCGACAAAATTCGCATCAGCCATTTTTGTTTAGAGACAAATGCAATTTCTGCGCGAAAATATCGCGGAATCGCGGCCGCGGCAGAACACTGAGCGTGAGCTATGTGCGATCGGACCCAACAGAAGATGTGTGTTTGTTATGTGTTGTCGGTGCATAGGCACGTTACATCTGTCTGTTCCGAGCACAAACGCACAGTCCGCCGCGTGCATAAAATTTCCAATTTGAAATAGAACACCGTCCGTCTGCCAGTTACCGTGGTATGCGTGGCAGCTGAAACATCGTACTATCGCATCACGTCCAGTAAAAAAGAATCCGCTGCCGGCAAGTCTTAATCCGCTCGCACTCACGTTTTGCGGAAACGTTCTAAAAGACAGAAATCGTGACATTTCAAATCCCATTTCCAATGCATCCTCATTTCTTGAAGAATCCGGGCCTGCCATTAATAAGCCGTTAAATCCAAACTTTATTTAAACAATATATATGTATCAAATTATTATATTATTTTATATTTACTTTATTTTTATCAAATTATCCGATTAAACCAGTTGATACAGCAGACTACAGCACAGTTCGAAAACTACACTGAAACTGCATATTAGCATGACGCAATGACAAACTAGCCAATGTCGTAGCACAATTATTGATTACATACACACACTCACTGTCTGCAGTGTACAAGTGGAGAAGTATAAACAGGATAATCAGTGTGCACAGGAAGATGCGGTGTTATCGTTCTTAGCGTAGTTAAGAGCAGACCGACTTGAATTTTATGCTAGTAGCATTAGTTGTTCGCAAGCGAACAACTAAAAATATGTGGCGCCCGTGATTGCCTAGTGGACTCTCCCATCCTTCTAAATTGGATCAATTTATTTCCAATATTAGGGATGTCTAGTATATTTATTTCTATATTTAGAATATTTCTTACGAAAATTCCTTTAAGCAAACAGCGCAGACCCTGATTAGAAGCCGCATCATGCGGCGTCTCATCTGGGTCTACGCTGTTTGCCAAGGCCTTTTTTTCTAGACGCTAGGCATAAATGAGTTAACGACCGTGATAAACTGAGTATATTGTCCTCTGTGTATACCCGCAGAACGACAAAACGGTGCCGTTGCGACAATTATGAAATGTGTCTTACTTTTTGCGCGTTTTGTCGCGTGTTTACACACGAGAACGACATGAAATACGAGTATTTTTATATTCTTACTATCTTGCCTAAGGATAGGACAGGGTGAACGTTAATCCTGCACCGAAGATAGCTAGACTAAATCTTTCCTTTTGAGAAGTAGATAATTTTAGCTAATTCAATTCCATGAAGCTTTTAAACGAATATCTTCAGTGTCAATCCTTCAATTTTTTTTATTAAAATCATTGATACAATCTTAATGAAATCATGTGTGCAAATAAAGCAAAATACTAGTATTCGAATAGTATCCGTAGACCGGGATAAGCATCAACAGTGGGCAGAGGGTTTCTGGAAAATGGCATATAATCATCGAATTGATCACGAAACATACGTATAATATGTTTGTTTGCACAAACAAACTTCGTAAAAGTAAGTACCCCTTTCAAAACGTTAATATATTTTTCGTGTTCGCTTATCTTAAAGCAGAAAGCATTTTTCGGCGTTCTTGTTCTGCGAGGATTTTCTTTTATGAACGCAGATGAAAAGTTTATTTATTTTAATATTATTTGACCATTCTCCGATGTTATGGAAAGGAATTTCTCTGAAACAAACATTCATCAATATACAAACGAACAAGAATGTATATCATTAAAAAGCGATAGAAAAATACACATACACGTATATTAGGTACACCGTACGGCCAGTCGTCTATGAAAAATTAAATATAATAAACGCATAATGAATAACGACTGCGAAATATAAAAAAATGCACATACATATCATAATAATATGCAATTTAATAGTAATAAAATAAAAGTTATTGTTTACCTGAGAAAATATATTATTTTCTCCAAAACATAAGAAATACGTCAATCAATGGTAACTCTTGACATTTTCGTACACGTGGATCACGAACCAGGGTAGGATAACTCTAATGTAAGTAAATCATGAGGTTAAACTGTTAGGGTTGCTTCCCTTTTACTTGTGAAATGTATTTAAATGTATACTGAACCATAAGATTAAAGTTAATAATTAGTCTAGATTTTATGGGATTAATTCTTTACCCTACGACACATTTTTCATAACATAATTCCTGTGTCAAATGCATTATTCATATAGATAACACATTCGTTATTTGTCCAGATTTTTTGTAAACGTGTTCTGGGACACACGAGATTGCTTATTTACATACATGAAAATGAACTTTATGTATTATATTATATATCAGATTTACTTGAATATATTCTAAGGCCTTTTACGCACACGTTGACTGTATTGGACATCCCATTACAACGCAAGCCACATTTCGCGGCCAATTGCATTCTTTTTAAACGTGACAAAATAACCTTGCTTTGTAACAGTTCATAGTCTTATCAAATTGAAGTATGTCAAACATATAACACAGTTTTATATAGAAACACATACAAAATAAACTTTAGTTCCCATAATGATGTTTAATCGCATGATCTCTATTTCACGCTTTAAATGTTCACATGCTGTTTATGATTTGTAGTTTTGTAGATATACAGGAAATCCATAATAGAAGCATGATTGTTTCCTTGTTACACGTTTAAGTATTCCATTTGCAATACGTTAGAATAACAAGTATTATGATTCTATGTTCTATCAAAGCAAGAATGTTACTTTACTTTCAAAGTTTATTTATTATAATAAATTGTGTAGATTGCATTTCGAAATTGTTCGTTCATTTTTAAATATAAATTTTGGCAATAAATCAGAGTCTAATCTACAAATTCAAAAGTAGGGGGGAAATTCTCCCCTCATTTTGAATAATAGGCAAATATTTTCAGGAAGAGGGGTGGGGGCTTAACCAAATTCCATTGTATACATTTTAGTTTTAATATTTAATTGTTTTAACATTATCACATATTATCAAACCAGTGAACTACAATGGTAACTGCTTTTAATTAAAACAGCGCTTTCCTTAGTATTGCTCTGACTAGACTAGAAAACGAATGGTATGACAAATTATTTCAAATAATAAAAACAATCATTAACTGATTCAAATGCATATGAGTCGCGTTCTGAGAAAACTGGGCTTAATGCAGGTGCGTAAAGTGTCATCCCAGATTAGCCTGTGCAGTCCGCACAGGCTTATCAGAGACGACACTTTCCGTCTTAGATGGATTTTCGTGTAGAAGAGACTTCCTTTAAACGAAAAATACCATGGAAGCGGAAAGTATCGTCCCTGATTAGCCTGTGCGGACTGCACAGGTTAATCTGGGACGACACTTTACGCACATGCATTATGCCCAGTTTTCTCAGAACACGACTCATATTATTATATACAAATTGTATCATGTAAGAAATCATCAAAACGTTAATAGTTGTGTAGTATGAGTTCAATGATTATTTGTTAAAACGATGTACGTGGTTAATTTTGACTCTATTACGCATGAAATGCACAATTTACACGAGGATAACATCCGGTTGCCATCATCAGTTCTTTTTTTAAGAAACTGGCCACGATTTCATAGTGGAGGTGTACATCGTTTAGTCAAATTATTGTGGTAGTTAAAACAAGAAATATCTTTAAAAAAGATATACGGCGCTGATTGTGGTCGATGTTTATGAACGATCAAAAGTTATCTCTATGAGACAAAAAGTAGCGGATGCCTTTTTTCTGCGCAGTTCTTAGCTACATCACAAGCAAATCAATTACGGGGTGTTGCGCCAGATTTCGTGGCTTATTTTGCTTTATGTGATATTATTACTCAGATATCTATATTTACAGAATAGAAAAACACAAGAAACATGAAAATAAACGAGTGCATATAGGTCAGCCGGCAATACTCGAATCTTATTTAATTGCATAATTATAGTATATTGAATTATTGTGCTCATGCTTAATAAACTGGTCTAAATGGATAAATATTTCTAATTAATTTTATCAAAATTGGTCCTTATCATGCAAATGTTGAAAACATATTAAAAATCGATGATTGACATACCACAATAATATCGCCGAATATCTTTATTTAGTATCTTTCTGATCAAAACAGACTTCAAGTGCACAAAGTTTACGAGACGGCGTTTATATAAAGATTTCTGCAACTGACCGCAAACTGACCTTGATACCTTGCGGATTGGAATGCAATGCATTAAAGTTAGGTAACAATTCTCCTGCTGAAACGACGGCTTGTTAACGCCAACTGTACACGACCAAGGCAACAGCTGTGCCTAAAATATTGATATATCGACAAAGCGACCGAACTATTTACTCCATCAGACAAAAATAGCATAGATTCCATAATTTTCCTTCAATGAAAAGATCGCAACCCCTTCTGCGAACTCCGGTGATGAACTGTATATAAACTCTGACTTTCACACACTGGCAGCGAATTGACCCGAAACCTCGCGGGTTGAAATGCAATGCAAGTAAGTACTAATAAATATGAGAATATAGCCTTTAGTATAAACGCTTTTGCGCTGGTAATTCTCTGAAAATAAAAGGTGAACGCACAAACTGTATTTATGTCGAAAATTGATTGTAAAACTGTTCTATCTATTGAGCCTTTTTATTAGAGATAAAATTGTTTCATGCAGTAAAACAGTGTTACAAAGACGCGGATATGTTTCCAATGTTCTGGTGTTATACTCAAATCAGCCAATGGAATAAATGAAGCGTATTCATTCGTACCTAGCCGCGGGAAATTTTATTTGAATATTATTGGACACTAACAAAGGTCAAGTCAGGGTGAAAAATTGGCTTAATACAGCTTACGCCGAAAAAACTACGCCAGATATGTACTTCGCGTAAATCAGAATCAAAGCGCTGAAGGCACTGGAGATGTTCGCTATTGCATAATTTAAGACGCAATTCATTTTTGAAAATCAATCGCAAGTTTAAAATGAACACACGCCATTCAACTTTATAAAGTGTGTGTCATAGCGCACGGGTCGAATTTGTGTGCACTTTTTATCATCCGTATAATTTCATAGAAATAACTAAGACAAAATAAAAACAACATGCTTTTTGGAAGTTCTGAAAGCATAGAAAGTATGATGAAAATGGTTATGCGAACTTAATATAAAGAACATTTGCAGTCACCATCATATTAAAGGAATATTTTTCTAATATCAAATGACTATCTCACCAAGAATATAAATTCATAATGAAAGTTCCGTGTACAAAATTTTTGATTTTTGACACCATATACAAATTCAAAATATACAATAATCTTCGTATCTTGTATATGGAGGAATAAAAGTATATAAACATTGCTGTTTATGCTTTACTTGTTACCCGAGCAGTTCACACGGTGTCAACAACGCTAACATAAACATAGGTATAGAGCACTAATGCGCTTTTAGGCGTAGCTGTTTCAGTTTTCATCTTAGTGACTTTTACATAACGCCAAAAAACACGCATGAATATTTTCGAATATTTAATAAGCTGATTCGAGATACAGCCTCTGAATTTTTGCTACATCACTGCGTATGTGCTCAATTCAAAGGATGCAGCACTGTTCAGTGTAAGGAATTCCGGACTTCTCTCTGTATGCTCAAACGACACAAATTGTGGCCCTGTTACAATTACGCGTTACAATCAATCTCGCAGAATTTCACTTTCGCCTCCAAGATGAGTAAACAATCATTGGCGAAATAGTATAGTGTCACGATAAGAGAAAATCGTTTAATTATCATACCACAATGTTTGCCGTACTTGGTCAGTACGTCTGGAAATCATTCCTTAATGTGTGGATAGGCTGCCATTATTAACAAGTTTGCTATTTTGAATTCAATTTTGTATCAAAAAGCATTGTTCTTAAATGTGGCATTTTCAATTCGCAATGAGATTTGTAATGACCCTCGTCATGCGAAAATGGGTCTTATTCCATATTCGCCCATCATATAAATAGCCCACTCAACTATCCCTCCTTCTGGTAAGGAGAAACATAGCATATTGAGTGATTTTAAAGCGAACAGCATCGCCTATGGCCTGACTGCGCAAAAGCACATGTTGTGTTTAACAAACGTTTGCCGAAACGCATAAGACCCATTTTCGCATGACGGCGCTGTTGACGTGTGATTTAAATGTGTCGAAAGAAAACTGCGTTTAAATCAAATATAAACATACGATATATTTCGATAGAGAAGAAAGATACTCATAATAAGGCATACGAGGACACATATGAAGTGCTCTCCCGTAGTAATTTTTTATTTTCTCACACTAATGTGTGGTTTGACAATGCTAACACACATTTCATGCGGTGAATATGCAGCTTACAAGTGAAAAACACAACACAATAGTTTAACTTTTGTTTAATTGTATTTAATTATTTAGAAAAGTAAATTGCTTACTTTATTTCAAAGTCAGCGTATACGCCGACTACATTTTTAAAAGACATTTATTGTTATAAATATATTTAATATAATATATTTAGTTGTTTTCGGTTTTAGCGCTTATAAAGCATTTTCGAGGTTGCCTATAGTTTGCCTGTAGTAATTGATGAACTCATATCCAACTGTCTATGTATTGAGAACTGTGAATATAAACAAGCTAAACCTTCTACTAACCTTCTACTGTTGCGTTGCTAGCACCCGTAAATACAAAAGATCGCCGCTATCTGTTCAGAACCAAAGAACGTTTTTAGAAATACCCACTGTAGTAGCATGAACGAGGTTATGAAACAGGTCATTCGTATTATTATTATAAATTGTGTGTTATATTCGGGTTTAGCGATTATGAAACTTTTTTTGTTTGTTTTTGTATATCGTATCGCTGAAGTTATTGTTGAACTTGTGTTCAACGTTTTATAAATTGAGAATATAAATAAGCGTCAACTTTTTCCCGAATCTCTCAATTTACGACCTGTACTACGTAATTGAGTTGTATGTGAGAGCGTAACCTATTGCGTTGTTATAACCCGTAAACTTTCCTTTGTTTATCGACAGGCGCATCTATTAATAGCCTCATATCATGAATGCCAAAACACCCGCGAAAAACGAACCACTTGACCAAATAGGACGCTTAACGCAAATACCATGCGACTACGATTTTTATTGTCGCTCCGCAATTCCTTTGAAGCCGGAGCCTTGTGTTGGCTATTACGTAAAGAATTGACCTCTAACTGAAGTAAGCAAAGGAAACGCAGCACCCAATTGACCCATTCCTTCTATGTGCGAAGGCAGATTGAATTTTACTAATGTATGGTTTGCCTATTATAACACACATTATAATGCGGTAAATATGCGACTAGCGAGTAAAAAAATACTATAATTATACTTTTGTTTTGAATTAAGTTATTTAGAAACCCAAATTCCAAACCTTATTTCAAAACAGCATGACTACATTTTTTAGAGAATATTCTTGTTATATTTGAATGTTTTTTTAACAGTTTCAGCGATAATGAAACATTTTTTATGTTGTCTATCGTATCCCTGTAATAATTGTTGAACTCGTGGTCAACATATTATTAATTGAGACCTGTGAATATAAACAAGCGTAACCTTATACTAGTGCGTTATTCTCATCCGGACTCCCCTTTGTTGATCGCCAGCCGCAGAGTTATGAATGAGCTGAGCGAAAATACTACGTCACGCAGACGCAGCAGAAAGTGGACTATTTTAATCATTCATAAACAATCTCCTCCGCGACACGTACATTACGATTATTGTTTATTGATTCTTTTCTATAAAACACCGTTCGAAAATATTGAATGTAACACGATATTAATATAATGTTTTCATTTGTGAATACACATAATTGGAGAACTCAACCCTCTTGCATAAATTATACAACTCTTTCTTGCGCGAATACGCAATCGGGTATTGGGTTAATCATACCTAGGCCGTATCGACCTGAATTTCACATCAAGCACATTAGACGGTCGCTAAAGCGACCATCTAAAAATTGGCGTAATGCCGATCTGTCTTGGATGACAGTTTGTTTTACCCGACATCGGGCCCGGGAAGGAATCGAGTTGAGATCGAAAAAAGATCGGACGATCAACGAACGGTTATCGCCCTTTTGACAGGTCGGACCTCAAAGACCTCGTGAAGAGGCCAGTGGGACATGTAATAATCAGTGATACTGATCGACAAAAATCTAGCATTTTATGATACCATAAATCTATACATTTAATTTATTTTACGCAAGTATTTTTATATCCCTATTATGATTAAACGTGATTGCTAGTTTTCATGATGATGTTTCAAAATTGCAGTATACAGAATTGTATTGATACGCAGATTTTTGAGTTGCAAATATATGTTCACTAAAAAATGCAATTTCAGTCTAGCAAAAATTCATTACATGTTATACTTTTACCACCAGCACCAGTTATAAGCTCCAAAAATGAAAAAATACAAACGATAAAGAATAAATACATGTTTTCAGATTTAACAATGTAACTTAAATTTAGCAATTACACTACAAAAAGGGGCTACAGAAAGTTAATAAAAAGTTTATATCTAAATTATTGTCTGAATTTTCTTTTGTTTCTTGAATTTTTGAGTTGATATGATTAATCTGGGGCTTTGCATGTTCAACCACTTACGCGTCCATTCCATAACGCTTTCCCAGGCTTTTCGTTTGTACGAACCAGTGAGGAAAACGGACAGATCACCCTCGAGCACGTCAAACTTGTTTTCATACTCGGAAACGAGCGTTTCAAACTCGTTATTTGACCAATTCGTTTTCTTTTTCTTCGTTTTCACGTCCATTGTAACGATTGTGTACAACGAGTATATACGATCTTGTCAAATATTTATTAATTAATATAAAATGTGTAAAAAACTTATTAAACATATATATATTTTTATATAAATTAAAATAAAAGTTAAGAAGAACATATGTCGAAAAATGCTAAATAAACCAGATATTTAATTCTGAAATCGAAAAAGGCTGTGCAGTCGAATTCGCCAGCATGTAAATCAAATTAAAATCATGCTGTACGATGTGAATCTAAATTTAGTTTAACGCTTTATTTTAAATTTCTGCAACGATATCTATTCATACGACACACGAACACTAACTAAAAAGACGAATGCTTCGGTTATTGTAGGAATATATGTACGACATACATTCGTCACAATCGGCTCGGGGCGCTAATTTGTCTTTGCTGCATGTTATGAAATTCGTCTTCAAAGTATAATTTTTTGCCTATTTTGTGTAATTGTAACATATTTTATCAATATATTACAAATTAACACATGTAAAAAGCCGTATAATCTCTCTTTACAGTAGATACTGTTGCAGACGATTACTTTCTTACACGTCCGCGCGCGCCTGACAGGCTAAACAACACTTACACGCAGCGTAAATTTTGCGCACATTTTAGTGAAACGGCGTACGCATTAATTTACGTTCGGCGTAAATTCTGTGCGTAAACCTTAAGTTGCGTAAATATACGCTATGTTACTCATGGATATCGGACACATGCTCAAAATGTGCGCGATCTTTGGAAAAATTGCACGAATAACGAAAACTTGCGCGTAAATGAATTCCCCTAGTACAATTTTATCAAACCTTTGATTATGTCTTCGACATGAAATAAGTAAATCAGTTGAAACAGGCATCATTCAAATAGGCGATTTTAATGACTAAACACAGATGGTATTCATTAAGCGCACAACTTTAACATAAATCGGATATCACTTGTCTCATTCGTACCGAACCGTATTTCAGACGCGTTGTTTATACCCCAGTCACAAATAGTGACCGATCACCGTCCGATCAGCGGATGACGTATTTTTCCGCTCATCTGGCTGGCGCCCGGCCGATGATCGCACGGACACCGGGTCATTTTGAAGCATCGGGTGGCGTCCGGATTAATTTTAAGCCTCACTTAAAATTTTACCCGACGTCGGGCCCGGGAAGGAATCGAGTTGAGATCGAAAAAAGATCGGACGATTAAAGCACGGTTATCGCCCGACATCGGATTCATTGATCGTGTATCGGCAAAAGTAAAGGTATTTCCCAGAGGCATATACATCGGCCGGCGACCGTCTGATTGCCGGAGTGCCTCCGCACGATGATCTACGTTATGATACACGTACAATGAATCCGATGTCGAACGCACGCTGGGCGATAACCGATGCTAGAAAATGACCCGTTTTCCGTGCGATCGTCGGCAGGGCGCCAGCCCGATGAGCGGAAAATACGTCGCCCGCTTATCGGACGGTGATCAGTGTCTATTTGTGACTCAGGTATTAAACTTTCACTCATCGTACGGCTGACGGCTCCGACGTTTCCAGTTTCCTGGTGCCTGGAGATCGTACACTTCGGCCGGAGACCGGATTATTTACCGGATTATTTGTGAATGAGGCATTAGTTAACTACTGAATAAGCGAGGACATTGAAACAAGAGTTGCCTCCCTTCAATCGGACCCGAAGACAACAGATTCGTATAGGAAAAGAAATTCGCCGATATGTTTATCAAGTATAACACAGTTATAACATGCCCGTTAACTTTAAAATTCCTATATCAATTAGATTAACAAGTTATGTACAATTTAAATATGTAACTGAGGGCAGAAATCATTACAGACAAGAAAACGATTTGTTGTGTGTATACCTTTTGAAAGTACACATGCACGTTATATATATTCACAAGATACACCATTTACAGCATGAGCATAGTACATAGAGAATACTAGGTTAGCGTTGAATACAGAGAAGTTTATGTTGCGAGGCTTAGAACGCCGGAAGCGCGAGCCTTGGCGAGCGCTTTCGGTGTTCGAGCCGAGCAACATAAACTTCTCTGTATTCAACGCTAATCCTAGTATTCTATTTATCCCATTTGATTTTTTCAACGTGACATTTAACATAAATAGATCTAATAACCTTAACAATAATTTTAATTCAGTCATAAAAGCGCTTAAAATCTAACAAATTTAACCATGCGTAGTGATATAGGAGGTTTTTGTGTGACGTCACAAGAGGGGTTTTCCGTTACTAAAAATAGATTGGCCGTCAACTTCTCGATCGCGGCCTATTACATTGTATCAGAGTAAAGGTCGTCGGAAGACTTAATACTTACAATTTCACAAAACAAAACTATAACTACCCGTATTCTTTTTTAAGTAAGACTTTAATAAATGATATTTCAAAAATTATAAAACATATAATAATAATTAATATTATTATAAGTGGTGCGGATGCGATAGTGTTATTTTTTACAGAGATTGAAATTTAGTGTAAGGGGTGTATTATATCAGTTATAAAACAAAGCCCTTAAATAGCTCAATACATTTGATTTTTCAATCTTGAAATGTAGTTTTAATTTTCTTTTACATTGAAGAATTTTCGTTTCGTTTACATTGAATGTAAATATTAATAATTTAAGTATTCCAATTGAAAAATACACCTGCATATTATTCAAATTGAACTGTCTTTGCATGTACATGTATATTGAAAACTCTTCTCTAGTGATAATGAGCGATACAAATCTAGCATTTTATGATACCATAAATCTACACATTTAATTTATTTTACGCAAGTATTTTATATATCCGTATATAATGACCAAACGCGATTGCTTGTTTTCATGATGATGTTTCGAATACTGCAGTAACACACGATCTTTACACATTATAGCAGAGTTTACATTTGCAGGTACCCGTTAAATACGTTGTGTAGCAGTAAATTTGTAAAATATTTTAAATGTATAGTTATTAAACACTTTATTGTTATTTTTAAACTGGCTAATGTATATACTTAATAGTTCCTAGCTGTTAATCCATTTCGGACAAATGTCTATTTTTTAAATATGTTCAAATATTTTATTTAAGCAACTGTTTAGTTTTTAACTTAATATGCTAAGAGATGACATGAAGGTATCATAAATTGTGTTTAATGACCAGACACATGTGGTTTATGCAGAGACCCCATACAGAGTCATACAAGTATAGGTCCCTGGGTTTATTACACACTGTTTTCTTAGTAAATGTCTGGACAGTATCCGATCATATCGAGGTAATCGGTTTGTGATAAACAAAGGGGCAATTAAACACTGTGTTAAAAATGCTGAAACAAAGTGTCAAAACTGGTGTGAACAATTAAATAAAAGCATTTACATTTATCAAGAGGATTTAGTTAATCTGCAACAAGGTAAGTTTTTACAAACAAATAGGTTCAAATCAGTTTCTATATTTGATTACAAAAATTCAATTAATTTGTTGTTTGTTTTCGTCCTTATTTGTGTTCGTTCATTGGATTCAATTTAATCTGAACGAATTTCAAGTTCTGAGTATTTTTTGTTCTTCAAAAGGGTCGCGAATATGATTGTAACCTTATCACGATGCGGTTCATCACATGCAAACAATAGCAGAATGGCCGCAGTTTTGACGGCCAAAATTTGAGCATGCGCAAACGTGACGTCATTATCGGAATCCCCAAAACCTCCTATACATGTATTTGTTCTGGTACGCAAAATAGTCTAAGAAAATGATCAAAATCCAATATGGCGGCGATTGCTACTGACAAAATGCTGTCGATGTCAACATACATGTACACCATCGACGACCTAGTTCTGGCTACCATAACTTTAAATGTCGCTTTTTATGATTTTTGACTGGGTCGACTTTGTACAGGTCTGTCAATACTAAATAAACTGTACGCTGAAGTTTCTTTAGCTATCGACGACCTTGACAATTTTGACGAGTAAACAGACAACAGCGACTGACACTTCATTTGACAAAATATACAGGGCAATACGTTTTCCGACTTCGGACGACGAATTTAAGGACGCGCAGAACGTGTTTTTATATAATGTTAAGGGTATGCCGTGTGTGATCCGATGCATCAATGGCGCCCATGTTAAAATCATTTCCCCGAGTAGTCCAAATAATTAGACGTAAGCTACCCCGCTTACCCTTCGATGTAAATCGACCTCATATTTATAGGAGTATTCCCCGAGAACAGGGAACGACAAAAGTACAAACAGAAATCAAAACACGTAAGAACTAGTATCTTACATTTAATTATCCTTTAAAATCCATCTAATAATCCATTTAACTCAAAAATTGACGATTTTGCATCTAGGGTCTTTAATAATTATTTTAGCATAGCTAAATAAAGACCCTTATGCCATTCTATCACTTTATTCAAATGAGTTTATGAACGCGATAAACTTTCTTCTTCGTTACACGCTACGTCATTTACTGTACATTACTGCTGTTCAAATGAACCGGAGCAGTTTATCTAATAATAGCCGTTGGTAAACTCGGTTGCATTTGCAGATTTCTGCATACAAACATAATTATGTTTAAACTTGCACAATGTTTTATTTATCTATGGTAAATGCCCTTATTGTACGAGAAAATAATTTAATATATAAATACACAAAGAATGGAAAACATTCCAGTACACAACAGATAAATGAGCAGAAAATACCCGTGTACAAAATGGGACGTTCCCAATTCCAGTGTGGTGCTATTTTTACCATCTTATACTTTACACAGCTCTATGCCTAACGTGAATTAAATAGGAAAGCAAACATAGCAGATTATTCATGAACTGTGCGATATGTGTATGGCTTGTTGTACATTCTTAATATTTAAGTTAAATGTCAAAAGTAGATCTATATGCTTTGGTTATAAACAATGCACATTACACGAAATAAGGAAAATGTGATCAATTGACAATTCAGATAAAATTATGTCGACATAGATCTACAGTACATGTAGAAAACATGTGAAATAAGTCGCGTTTATAATAAATCATCAACAAAATGGGGAAAATGACGCAATAAGTATGTCATTTTATGACGCCATCAATCAGCTGATTCATTATACGGATGGCGAAAAATTATGTCATATGAACTAGATTAAAAGGTTGAAGGTCGTATAATTTTGAAGCTTAAGTTTTGTCGACTTTGTTTCTTATAAAAAATCATTCAGTGGAATGGTAAATATAAATAAAAAATATAACAAAACAAAAATCGTGTAATTTTATATTTTATTTCAACATTTCTTTTGGTGAATATGTCATATATATATTTTTCTGCAAACTATGCACAGTTTCTTCTAATGGATGACCTTAAAATTCGATCAATGAACCAATCGACCTAATTTTAGCGCATATCGCATGACGTCATTTAAAAAGTAGTCCGTGCACGCGACAGGTATATTCCACAATCGGGACACCTCGGACAATTCCGCCATACCGGAGACGGTGTGGTGTAGCCCACTGTCCGATGCGTTCAGATTGGTATATTCCACAGTCACTCTGGATCAGCAGACGATTTATCAGCAGACGATTTATTTCATAAATCAATCTCTGGATTAATGGTCGCCATCTTTCGAACTACTTTCAAAAGTACAACAATAACAGTAGAAGACAAGTTTAATTGCGAAAAGTTGAAAAATTGAGTACATGTGTCACGGTTGTTGAGTGAAATAGTGTTATTTCCAACTGTGTATGAAGCATGTGAACTGGTAGTGGAATAACCGAATTGTTGGTGGAAATGGAATTTAGAAATACATCTTATAATTTATCATCGTGTAGAATTATCATCAGCATCATTTCTGTGGAACATTGCAATATTCAAAATACAAGTGTTTCATAGATATGGTGCTTTTGACATAGTTCACTAACCATCAAGACTGAAATGATTCATGCACACAGGTAAAGTAAATAATTGAATTTGTGCAGAATGTTTATTTTTTACAAATTATTATTTAATTTGACCAATTCATTTTAGATAGATTGCACTGAAACTCAAAGTCTAAAGTTTAGTAAGACACTTAAGCCAGTTTTCTGAGAAGAAACAATACTTGTTCAGAGTATAGCAGGCTCATGCGGCCTCTGGTTTATTTATTTTGCCTCAGCCTTTAACCTGGGTCGCTTTGATTTCAGGTGTTTAGCCCCCATATCAACAAGGCTCTCGACCCTATATGTAGTTATTCATATTGTTTAAAGATTTTGAGAACCCTCATTCGGTGCCAGTGGGGATAAAACAGGGACCTTCTTATAGCTAGATGAATGCACCAAATATGCCAGCAACACTTTATAATCAATAACTTTATAATTGATGATTCTGTTCTTTTAACTACATTACTAATATACCAAAACAATGTGAAACACATTTTTATGCCCCCAAAGGAGGGCATATAGTGATCGCACTGTCCGTCTGTCTATCCGTCACACTTTGCATTTAGGTTTCGAAAAAATGCTCATAACTTCTATGTCGCTTCAGATGTAACATTCATATTTGGTATGCATGTGTATATGGACAAGGCCTTCCCATACACACACAAATTTTGACCCCTTTGACCATGAACTTAGGGTCGGTGTTTAGGTTTTGAAAAATGCTCATAACTTCTATTAAAGCGTTTATCGGGGGCGTATGTCATCCTACGGAGACAGCTCTTGTTTTTGCTACTGTCCTCTGCACAAACCATGATATATCTGCATATATGCATCCAACCAAATCAGTAAAACTATTTGTCACTTAATTACAGTAAACTTATTGCATGTTAACTTTTCAACAATATATATATATACATGTATGTATAATTATATATAACAGATCTTGAAAAAAACACACATCAAACTTAAAATTGTTTTAGTAAATTAAAGGCTTTAATTGGTATTGTGACATTGACACCACTCATGCATGCGACTATACAATTATACAACTATGGAACACATTATTTATGAGAAATTCCAATACATCAACATATCGTCTCAGATTTAAGGCAGATAATCTAGTGCTTTTTTGCTGCCATTTTTACTATTACACATTTTTTTCATTTTATGTTATGATGCATTGATCTAGTTTCTAAATTAACCAACCAATCATGTTAAACTTTTGAAGAAAGATGTTGTCTGATAAATATAGAAAATATAATCACTACAAAGTGAACAAAATTCAGTTGAATACTGTGACCAACAAAGATTTGCCAAAGAGCAATTCAGATCATGATTTAAATTAAATACAAGTAATATGAAAGTCTGCCTATTGGATCCCAGTTAAGACTTATTTGTCAAATCTGCACATTAATTTTCCCTTAGCCATGTAGAATTGGGGACTAAATACCATCAAGTCATGTAAAAAGGAGCAGGGTATAGCACGCTGCTATTGATCTCTTAAGCTTTCACATGAATTTTACGGGTAATTTTCATACAACAAATGATATTATATAGTGTAATGATAAAGCATTATGAGCACAAATTATATCTCTTACTAGTGGTGCAAACATCAATCAAGTGTCACATTTCAAAAGAAAATTTATAAAAAGGTATTATTAATTGTTAAAACGTTATAAAAGGTTATTTCAATTCACTAAAGCATTTAATTACAAGAACAAGTGCATTTTATGTCCATTACAATACATGTAACAGTATTGGCATTGTATTTATCTGCATTTGATGTGCATTTAATACACTTAAAAATGCAGACAAGACACACTTCTAACAGAAACAAATGTATTTTTTTCTGCATTTTTCAGCATTAATACTTTTCAAGTGTATTTTTTATCATCCCAAATACAGTCTTTACCAGGAAAAAGGTATGTTAAAATGCATTTTTAGTATGTTTTAAGTATATTTTCAAATGCATTAAGACACTCTTTTCTTTTGCAAAAAATGTTGAACAAAAACTTGAAAATATTTAATATACTAAAGTGTAGTAATTATTAAAGTTTTGTATGAGCATCAAAAACAGTGTCAAATTCATACCAGTGCCTATTTAGTAGCAGTAGGCCTTATATGGTCTACTTGTGGTAGAAATAATGCATTTTGTATAATACAACATACATAAATTAATTAATATAGCTGCCCATACAGTTCAATACAATGTTCAATTAACTACACTATGCAAAGTTGAAATATGACATCAAGCTTGGAATAATCTTTTCAATAAAGAATAATATGCTGTTTTAATTTATAAGTGAAATAGACACTTGCATATAAAAACTGATTTTACATCAAAACTAAATGTTTAATTTGATTTTTAGCTCCACTGGCCAAAGGTCCTGAGTGTGTCCATCGTGCATCCATGCATAAACTTTTCCTTTAAACATCTTCTCCTAAACTACTGGTCCAATTCTGATGAAATTTCTTAGGAATGTTCCTGGGGTGAACCTCTTTCAAATTTGTTCAAATTATGCCCCTGGGGTCAAATTTGACTCTGCCCTGGGGGTCACAAAATTGAAAATTTGCTTTAATAAGGCCTATTTTGTGAAAACTTTCAAAATCTCATGTCCATAACCATTGGGCCTAGGGCTATAAAATTTGGTATGTAGAGACATCTAATAGTCCTCTACCAAATTTGTTCAAATTATACCCCTGGGGTCAAATTTGACCCTGCCCCGGGGGTCACAAAATTGAACATATGCTTATATAGGGTATATATTGTGTAAACTTTACAAATCTTCTCGTCCATAACCATTGGGCCTAGGGCTACCAAATTTGGTATGTAGTGGCATCTTATAGTCCTCTACCAAGTTTGTTCAAATTATCAGGGGTTGTAATATTCCGGATTGATCCGGAAATCCGGATTTCAAGGCACCAGGGTCACTTTTGAGATCAATAAAAATTCGAGTTTTGTTGGGGGGGGGTAAGGAGTGATTCTTGGTTTATTTCGGTTCTACAGAAGATAACTCCTGCGCTGATATCATAAAATTTATTAGTGTCGTGTTCTGAGAAAACTGGGCTTAATTCATGTGCCTAAAGTGTTGTACCAGATTAGCCTGTGTAGTCTCCTTACCGAAAATCAAGTTTAGGCGGAAAGTGTCGTCCCTGATTAGCCTGTGCGGACTGCACAGGCTAATTTGGGAAGACACATTACGCACATGTATTATGCCCAGTTTTATCAGAACAAGACACATTAGTATTTATCCTGTGAATTCCAATCAACAATGCGTTTATAAACATGGAGTAACAACGAAAAAATCCCAAGTTTTTAGGTAAATTTTGACCACGTAACCTATGTTTAGAAGCTTATAAACGTAATTACTTTTTTATATTTTTATTGTTTCTTTACATAAACGATTAATTTGATAAACTGTGACATTGGAACAAAGGAAAACAACCGTGAATCTTACTTTGCGTGAACAGGTGTGTGGGGGGTGGTAAATTTAGCCACTTGACGAATAATTTATGATTACGTTTTCTTGTAACAGCATCAGTTTTTAGGTGGAAATCGTTAATATTATATATATTTATGGGATATTATTTAGTGCTGTTTATATTATGGGCTAAAGTTGTACTTTTTAATGATTATTTTTTTATTTCAATTTTTCCTGTATTGATTTTTTTTCAAAATATTTGGTTAATGTAGTATAATAATATACTGAAAAATATAAGTAAATTCTTGGAAAAAAATCTTTCTTTTGCTATAATAAAATGCATTTAAAACTGCTTGGAAATGCAATCTAGACGGGTCTGAAAATGATTTAAATCAATTTTTGTCCGGGGGACTAAGCCCCCCTTTATCCCCCTGACAAAGGCGCTGCCCCTTGACCCCGCTGGTGGCCTGCAGAGCCAGACCCCTGGCTTGTTTTCAGGATTGGCAATCTGGTCCTGTTATGACCCTGAATTATGCCCCTGGGGTCAAGTTTGAACCTGCCCCGAGGGTCACAAAATTGAACATATGCTTATATAGGGTATATTTTGTGAAAACTTTACATATCTTCTCGTCCATAACCATTGGGCCTAGGGCTACCAAATTTGGTATGTAGTGGCATCTTATAGTCCTCTACCAAATTTGTTCAAATTATACCCCTGGGGTCAAATTTGACCCTGCCCCGGGGGTCACAAAATTGAACATATGCTTATATAGGGTATATTTTGTGAAAACTTTACATATCTTCTCGTCCATAACCATTGGGCCTAGGGCTACCAAATTTGGTATGTAGTGGCATCTTATAGTCCTCTACCAAGTTTGTTCAAATTATGCCCCTGGGGTCAAGTTTGACCCTGCCCCGAGGGTCACAAAATTGAACATATGCTTATATAAGGCCTATTTTGTGAAAACTTCAAAAAATTTCTTGTCAATAACAATCCGGCCTAGGGCTATCAAATTTGGTATATAGTGACATCTAATAGTCCTCTACCAAATTTGTTCAAATTTAATCCCTAGGGTCAAATTTGACCCTGACCCGGGGGTCACAAAATTGAACATATGCTTATATAATGCCTATTTTGTGATAACTTAAAAAAAATCTTGTCCATAACCATTAGGCCTAGGGCTACACAATTTGGTATGTAGTGACATTGTATAGTCCTCTACTTAGTTTGTTCAAATTATGCCCCAGGGGTCAAATTTGACCCTGCCCCGGGGGCCACAAAATCAATTATATGCTTATATAGTGCCTATTTTGTGAAAATTTTAAAACTCTTCTTGTCCTTAACCATAAGGCATAGGGCTACCAAATTTGGTATGTAGTGACATGTTATAGTTCTCTACCAAGTTTGTTCAAATTATGCCCCTTGGGTCAAATTTGACCCTGCCCGGGGTCACAAAACTGAACATACGCTTATATGGGGCCTATTTTGTGAAAACTTTAAAAATCTTGTTGTCCATAACCATTGGGCCTAGGGCTACCAAATTTGGTATGTAGTGACATCTAATAAACCTCTACCAAATTTGTTCAAATAATGCCTCTGGGGTCAACTTTGACCCTGCCCCGGGGGGTCACAAAATTGAATAAACGCTTTTAAAGCGCCTATTTTGTGAAATCTTTAAAAATCTTCTTGTCGAAAACCATTTGGACTATGGCTACCAAATTTGGTATGCAGTAACATCTTATAGTCCTCTACCAAGTTTGTTCAAATTATGCCCTTTGGGTCAAATTTGATCCTGACCCGCATGTCACAAAATTGAAAATTATATACGCTTATATCTTGCTTATTTTGTGAAAACTTTAAAAATATTCTTGTCCTTAACTCTAGGACCTAGGGCTACCACATTTTGTATGTAGTGAGATATAGTAGTCCTCTACAAAGTTTTCCCAAATTATGCCTTTGGGGTTAAATTTGACCCAGCCCAGAAGGTCACAAAAGTGTACATGTGCTTAAATAGGGCCTATATTTAAGTATTTGCACATGCAGAGAAATTTGTTTCAGCCTTTTTTTCAGCAGTGGAGGGATACAGGGCCATCATGGCCTTCTTGTTTAAATACTCAAAAAATGAAACCGTGTTCATGCTTGCATGAACACAGTTTATAAATGCTGTCAGAATTATAAAATATGATGCATTGCAATTACTATAAATACAAATGCCAGGGAAAAGTGCTTTTTGTACTTAAAAATTTTAATGAATATTACAATAATACATTCTGAATACTTTAGTATGTAATTAACAGTTTTGTCTGAGAAAATCACTAAATTTTATATATTTATTCAAATTCACATAAATCATATTTCAAAAACACATCATGACTTCAAATCCTTTCACACAATACTGAAAAAAAATGCACAGTTTCTGATTGTTATTGATTCTTTATTAATTTATACATGTACCATTTTTAAATCTTGATGCATCCTCAATTGTATAATGCACATCTTAATCTGTTTTAACAATTATAATATAAAGATTAAGGCTGACTCAGTAAAATAATAATCCATGATTTCTGCAGTACTTGCAGACAAAATAGGAATACTGCTGTGATATTATCTATCTATCTAATGGGATATTAATTTGGCTTCAATAGAAAAAATCAAAGCATACACATGTATAAAATGTGTATGTATATATTAGTTAAACTTAAATTGATTGACCATCGATACAAAGATATTATAATATATGTATGTATATATATATCCTTGTAAAACTAAACATTAAATATGTATGTTTCTATTACATCATTTAGGACTTTTATTTTCAGACAAAGTAGAGTGAAGCTTAAAACAGTATCCAATTGTAACAGTCAATTTTGGGAAAATCAACCTTATAATTATTTTCTGTGTTGGCCAATGTCATAATTGGTATAAAATGTATATTGAACTGGAAGTTTTCTTTATTTTAAATGATAACATTTGCTTTGTCAGCCATAATTGTCACAATCAAGTGGTCTTTTTACACTGTAGTTTTCTCACCGACTATGGGTTTGTTCTGAGAATGAGCCACACAAAGTATCGTTGGGGAGATGAGTTGTCAATTTTATGTTTATCAGTCTTTCATAATCCAGTATACCTGTAAAAAGGGAATTTGTAACTAATAATCACACAATATACACAATTAAAATTGTCTGCATTTAGATTTATTTAGTACTGCACATTAATCATTTTCCAAAAATATGTAGCAACATAACATTATATAATGCTGCAATACTAAAGTAATTTACTAATTAAAGGTCGCTGATGTGTAATGGATGTGGTGTCCACCTAATGATCTGGAGGTCACTGGTTTGATCCCCAGTGTGGGAGCATTCTTAAGAAATCTCCAAGAGACACCCAAGTACTGGTTCTAGGCCCAGGAAACGAACTCAAGAGCATTTCACATACATGTACGTAGTTAGTACTTTAAATTTAATCGAACTAAAAATGGGTTAAAACTAACAACTGAAACCCTTATTAATACATTTTATTTTGAATCAAGCAAATGTGCAAATTCATTAAAAATAATGAGTAAAATTTAAAAATTCTACTTTAAAGTAATCATGATAATTTAGATCATTTTCAGAATATTTAATGATGATAATGATACAATTATATATTCCCTAAATGATAAAAATAAAACATGTAATGTTAATTTATGAAAAAAAAACGTTTTAATTTTGTCAATATAATGGTAATTACAACTAGATACAGGCAATTAGATCAGAAACGTGCATTAATTATATTAACCCATTCATGCTTAGTGTCCTGAAAAAAAGGACATTGCAAACAGCGTAGACCCAGATGAGACGCTGCATAATGCGGCGTCTCATCTGGGTCTGCGCTGTTTGCCTTAAGAAATTTCTGTAAGAAATATTCTAAATATAGAAATAAACATACCAGACAGCCCTACTTTTGGAAATAAATTGATCCAATTTAGAAGGATGGTAGAGTCCACTGGGCATAAATGGGTTAATGAACAACCCAGACATTTGTAGTGATTTATGGTCACTATTTGATTAACGTTCTATACATTACCTGTCATAAAAGGTATTTTTTAGCCAGTACTACAATCGGCAATGATAGTCTGTATTGCATACATATTCCAACGTCTATTATCGATTCGCTTCCTCAAACTGAACAAATATTTAATGTTTACATCGCGAAACGTAATGCATCCAGTTCACTTTCGGTTTGGTTGGTTTTGTAAACACCGTACTTTCATCTTAAAAATTGGATGATAGGGTGATTAAATAATAATGGAAAAGTAAATCACTTGGATAATAGGTCAAAATGCAACACAAATGAACGTTAATAGTGCTCTTAATATCAAAGTTTCGGTAAAAAGTTTGGCGCTAGTTCAACGCGCATGTATACAGCCTCATAACAATAGACTGACAACCTTTTGGGTAGTAAAGTAGTAATACAAGGCAATATGGCGACCGTTAGCCACGAGGCCTATCTTACGGAGGAATCCGAGATAGCCGATGTATCACGATTGATTCCACAGTGTTGAATACAAGCAAGTATATTCCACAACGTGTTATACCGTCAATGTCGCTGTGAAAATGGGATAAAAATGGAAATTGTGGACAGTGCTTGGCATGCACACAGGTGGTAAGCGTGTGCTATAAATAATCATATTATAACGATCAAATATATATTTGATGAAAAAAAAATCAGAAAAGTTGATTTTTCGTTATAATATTATTATTTATCATTCAAAATGATGTTTTCACTTATTAACATCATAGCAACACGCTATATATATATATGTATATTTGATAGTGAATTTTTTTTTCAGAAAAGTTAATTTTTCGTTATAATATGATTATTTATCATTCAAAATAATGTTTTCACGAATTAATATCATAGCCACACGCTAACCACCTGTGGGCATGTACAGGCTACAGCCCATGGTCAAAGTCTTCTTCCCAGAAGTATGGTATACACCTCTTAGCCTCAATGAAAGCATCGCCCGCGGTCTTGATCACCTTCAACACAGATATATTTACAGGAACAAGCACCACTAATGTTCTAACAAAATACACATATCATTACTATACTATTATTGCTCTTTCCATTTAGCGTAAAGCCGCGACATAACAATAACCCTGGTAGGTTCAGAACTTGCTATGATTAAAGTAATACATTTTATTAATATAATTCTTGCCTACCTAGGTAGAAAAAGCAAGCCTCAGCAAGAGTCTGCCCACGAGCCTGCAGGTGCGATGGACTGTTTGTAAACGAGGCTAGCCTTACGTCCGACGCCAAATCCACTGTTACGTCAAAGTACACAGCCCCAGAAGTAGAGGCAGGTTTTACCTGCTAAAAACGTTCATGATTTAATATGAATATTATTGTAAATGCAGTTGGTCAAATAAATATGCAAATATGCATTTATAACAAATAAAAATCACCAAACAGAAATAGCAATGATATCTCTGGCAACTCCCCCCCCCCCCCTCCCCTAAAATGTTCATGTTTTCACAAGTAGATGTTGTTAATAATTTTCATATGAAAGAAAAACAAACTCTATTGGTCAGGCTAACTAGTATTTGTAATTTCTTGAGTAAATATTTTATTTCTCAATTCAGTACCCCATCACAATAAAGACTTGTTATTCTTTCCCCTCACTAGATGATGGCAGATGAGGGAAAATTCAAAATGTTATACCAGCTGCAGCGTAAGTAAACATTCCATGATTGTCCTTTGGGT